>NC_030681.2:120852005-121152005 GCF_000004195.4 Xenopus tropicalis | reverse complement strand
ATGATCGGTATTTTGCGATTTTTTCGGAAAATTTTCGCGACTTTTTCGTTACCAATACGATTTGTGCGAAAAAACGCGAGTTTTTCGTAGCCATTCCGAAAGTTGCGCAAAATCTTGCGATTTTTCGTAGCGTTAAAACTTGCGCGAAAAGTCGCGATTTTTTCGTAGTGTTAAAACTTGCGCGAAACATCGCGCCTTTTAAGTTTTAACGCTACGGAAAAGGCGCGACTTTTCGCGCAAGTTTTACCGCTACGAAAAAAATCGCAAGATTTTGCGCAACTTTCGAAATGGCTACGAAAAACTCGCGTTTTTTCGCGCAAATCGTATTGGTAACGAAAAAGTCGCGGTGATTTCCGAAAAGTCGTAAAGTCGCCGAAAAAATCGCAAAAATACGAAAAAGTCGCAAAATGTTCGTTTTCCAATCGGAATTTTTCCAATTCGGATTCGAATTCGTGTCTTAGTAAATCAGCCCCTTAGACTCCCCCAAACCTGCTTGGCACATTTAAAAAAAATAAAAACTCACTCAATACTTGACTTTCTCTGTGCTGATAGTTTAGTTAGTAGATTCTAGCATTCCTGCAAGCTCCTGTTGTAATCAGGTGCACTCTGATTTAATTTTTTTTCTTGGGGCTTCTGCAATCAGAGTGCAGCTCTCTTGACAGACAGTGAAATTGACCAATTAAGCCACAGATGTAGGCAGGGCTGGGGATATTACAAACTGAAGACACTGCAGAAATGAAGACTGATAAGAAGGTTCTGTAGGCTGTAAACTTTACCTAAGATCTTCACTAGCTCTGTACATTTGCTGCAGATTTCATCCCACTCCCACAGGTAGTATCCTGTATCATCCCACTCCCACAGGTACTATACTGTATCCTCCCACTCCCACAGGTACTATACTGTATCATCCCACTCCCACAGGTACTATACTGTATCATCCAACCACAAGTACTATACTGTATCATCCTCCCACTCCCACAGGTACTATCCTGTATCATCCTCCCACTCCCACAGGTACTATACTGTATCATCCTCCCACAGGTACTATCCTGTATCATCCTCCCACTCCCACAGGTACTATACTGTATCATCCTCCCACAGGTACTATCCTGTATCATCCTCCCACTCCCACAGGTACTATACTGTATCATCCTCCCACAGGTACTATCCTGTATCATCCTCTCACTCCCACAGGTACTATCCTGTATCATCCTCCCACTCCCACAGGTACTATCCTGTATCATCCTCCCACTCCCACAGGTACTATCCTGTATCATCCTCCCACTCCCACAGGTACTATCCTGTATCATCCTCCCACTCCCACAGGAACTATTCTGTATCATCCTCCCACTCCCACAGGTACTATCCTGTATCATCCTCCCACTCCCACAGGTACTATCCTGTATCATCCTCCCACTCCCACAGGAACTATCCTGTATCATCCTCCCACTCCCACAGGTACTATACTGTATCATCCTCCCACTCCCACAGGTACTATCCTGTATTTGTTCTAAAAGCTAACTCAATAGCTGAAATTAAATATTTTTTGTCCCCGGGCATCTATAACTTCCCTATCACCCTTTCTCTCGTCCTAAATAAACTTCCCCAACAAAAAGCTTATTGTGCTTTTTACAGTTTTTTTGCACTTTTTATTCTTTTAGCACTGTTTTGTTCATTTCTAGTTAGTTACAGTGGAGCCAATGTTGTGTATCAGTGCCAGTGTTATAGTGCTGATCTATTTTCGGTTATGTTTGATGCAATTATGGGAAGAATTGCCTATTTAAATATAAATGTAGCTGTTTTAAAATGGGTTAACCTCACTGTTACAGTAGTGTTTTATTTTTGGCTTTTAGAATACTAGAGGATTATTTATTTAATTCTGTACAAGTGAAAATTAGATTAAAAACACAAGTGAATTCTTTATCACTGGCATTTTGTTTTTTTGCTTTTTTTCATCAGTTTTTGTCAATAGCGTTTTTGCTTAAGAATCAAAAAGAAAAAACCTAAAGCAGGCTTTAAATGGTGATATTTAGATCTTTTGATGAAAAAACATCTACAAAAAAAAGAGCAAGGCAAAGAAATGCGTGCGGGGGGTGGAACTGAGGGCGGTTTGCCTACTGCGCTCTTCCATCTTGGTCTGGCACTGGTGGGACACCATCTCTTTTGCTGTTCCTTTTGCTTTCTCTCTGTTCTGCTATTCAGTATTCAATTGCCTTTGCCCCTTTTATGTTTCATACTTATCCATCTCTTGAGGGTTTCTATAAAATGACACAAATAAGTTAAATATTCATTAATGCATATTTTAAACAGAAACTTAATTTGTTGAGCAAAACAAATCTAATTTCCCTGTATAATATATATAGAGAAAGAGATAGACAGAAAGAGAGAACTTTGCAGATGTACTGATAAAAAAGCAGAATTTTTTTCAGATAAAAACGATCATTTGAAGGATGGTATCAGTAGAAAAAGGTATTGCGGAATTACTTCTATAGAAGTCCGAACACACCGGCGTACCAAGTGCCAATAAAAGTACAAGACAGTTAAAGACCCAGCTGTGCCTATTGTAAAATACATCTTTCCCAGTGACAGATTTTCTATAAAATGAGCACATAACAGCTCCAGGGGAAATCAGAAACAGGCATGTAAAACATTAGTGTCTGCTTTAGAGAAGATTACTATTGCTGCATTTAAAGGAGAACGACTTATAAGTGTAGCTATGACATTTCAAACAGCACAATTTAAGGAGCTCTTGCTCTATTCTGCTCTGCTCTGTTCTGTACAATGGATTTTAATGAATATCACTCAGCAGACCAAATGCTTGTTATTGCTAGAAAGGAAGTCCAGAATTTCAGCTTCAAGTGCCAAGTGTATGGGTGTGTGCACATAAACAAACTGAACTTTAATGCATGTAATCCTTGCAACTACAAAGTGATTTGAATGACATTTTGTAAATGCATTGTATATCATTTTTGTGGGTCACTATCATAATATTTAAAAAACAATGATTGTAAGAAGAGCACTGCTGTGCTTAAGAATGAAGAATATTCGAGTTGCCCCAGTGAGACTCTGAAAATGGACATGTGCCAGAACAGTCTGAAGCAGGCCCTACATGCAATGATGTGCTCATTTGGTGAGACTGGGCTGATCCAACTGTTTGGCCCAGGGGCAGTACAAGAAGGGTGTTGATGACCGATGCATCCTTGTCCCGATGGGATTTTAAACCTTCCCAATTTTCAGTCAGATATCAGTCAGGGAGGTGCAACAGAGCACCCCAGACACACGTCAACATGACCCGTGTATGGGTACTTGCTCTGTCCTTGCCCCAGCACCACTCCCTCTCTATTCAAACACTGAGGGTAAGTGCTGTTTACTGTTCATAAGGCATGGCAGCATTTTTCATTAAATTTATATATTTGAGATATATTATGGATATGGATTTATTACGAATTTATTATGGATATACAGTATATGGAATGAATAATTTACCTGTAACAACAAATGCCAATTGACAATATTAAGAGTGGAAGTAGAGTGTTTTCTCTTACAAACCACTGGTAAGGCCCCAGGCATCTAGTGTACAAGAGAGTTGTTACTAAAATAAAGAGAGTCCACAGAATGGAAGAAAACTAATAAAATGGTAAGGATTGTATTAGTTATAAAGCAAACTTGTCAATTGGAATTAAATGTGTATATGTATGCTATGAATTAATGTGTAAGAAGACCATAAAATTAACTCTTGAGCCTTATTTACCAAAAGATCTTACAAGAGGGCAAATAAAGTGCGATAAGTTTTACCGCATGCTTTTTTTGCGTTAAAATTGACGGGAAAAAATGTGCAATTCGCTAAAGTATTATCGCATGCGTTAAGCCGCATATTGCGTGCATTAAATAGCTCGCAACCGAATGCGTTAATTTTAACGCTTTGGGTTAATTCTTGCGCAGAAATAATACTAACACATGATTCACAAACACTTAGATGTTCTAAATATCGCATTAGTCTGTGCAAAAATTAACACCTACTTGGGCCAGGCGGTAATTATAGAAATGTACAGTTCATGAGCTTTTGGCAACACAATATGGACTTTGCAGTGGGATTTATTCAAGTCTGTGTTGGCCCTAGAGTGATGTAGCCTCCAGTTTGCAGGGAAATGGTCATTTTCAGAACATTAGTTTTCCGAAAGTAATGGCGTGTATGGCTAATATGGCGTGCGGTTTTTCGCACGTGGTGACAATTTGGCACGCTGCATAATTAGCACGCGTTGCATCAAATAAATTTAGTTCAATATTAATCCAGGGCAGGGAGGAATAATTATCCCTCTAGTAGGAGCTTGAACTATGTGTGTGTCTTTTTAAACTTGGGCTACTATTGTGACTATATGTAGTGATAATATTACCCAAACAAATTAATAATTAAAGAGCAATTAAAAAAGAAATTACTGCAGAAGAAAATTTTAAATTATATTTTTTTGTAAATATTTACATGCTTACCTTGCATCTAGATCTGGTCCAGCTATACACTGGCAGATAGTAGCAGTTATCTAACCAGGTTCAATGGATGAATACAGTACAAGCTGGCATACACAGTATGGCAGCCTTTCCATTGTTCCAGTAATTTGGGCCAACAACCCATTAGATTAAAACAGCAATAAATGAAGAGTTACTGCTCCTCTTCACTTTCTTATGTGCCGATACAGCATACACTGGCAGATATGGTGCATCAGCATTACATTTTACAGCATGCCCAATCCACACCACAAGTGATATCCATGAAACAAATAGATATTAGTCTGGATTGTCACCCCAGCATACAAGTACTGGAAATCAAGCAAAGTTTGACATATAGCCAGCTTTACATTTTATTGATAGTTATCCATAGTTGCATACATTATAGACAAGATTTAAAAAAACAGCACAAATCCACCAATTTCAACCTTTCGCCAATTGAAACCTGCCTAACTTATACCTAATCAAGAGGAAGAAGTGACTGTCTAAACAGAGAAACAAGCCCCAAGAAGTTCCGTTTTCTGTGTTACTTCCTAAAGTTTTATATACTTGCAAGTTCCCATTTTATAGCTTAATAATAATAAAAAAGCTTATATAAACAGCACAGACATTACATTGAATTACTAAACTAGCTCCTCTTTTTGTTAACTGACGAATGACAGAGAAGATATCCTATTTTTGAACTGGCTGCCATAACAATGTAAGATTTCCATTATACCTCTTACTACACACTTTCGAGATGATAAAACATTTTATTTTAGCTAGTAAATTTCCCTGGAAATAGCAATACATGTCATAAGAGGCACTAGATATTTATCTAATTTGTATAACATTTTATATCATTAACTTTTATTTCTTCATTTAGTCCTTGTAATATTATGCTGTACTGTGGCAATCACATAATGTTCTGCATAGAATAGCTAAGAACTTTTCCCTTTAAGCTATTAGCAGTTTGCACTTTGGTTTTGTGTGCTAAACAGCAGTGTAGACATATATATGTAGCCCACTTTAAACGTGCTGCTACTGGTACCATACAATTGTATACTTTTGGCGCTACAGGAGCCCTGAGTCCCCGCTTACTATAGGGGAACAGGTACAATATTACTGGCGTGCCTCCACCCAGGGTAGGTATAGATAGAACTATAACTCCCCTCCCTGGGAAACTCTGTAATGTCCTCCTTGGATAGGAACTCCCTGCAACTCCCGGTACCTTACCCCTCCCTTGGGGTAGCTGCTTACCAGGCAGTTGAGGATCCTCTTTATAGGAAGAGACAAGACACCGGCTGTGATGTGAACCAGATGAACTTGCTTTATTGAGTGCAGGCAGGACTTCCAGGATATGTTACACACACAATTTAGGGTACACTTCTCCTTTGCTTCCCTCTTAGAGAACCTCTCTCTCAGGGCTACCCACGGTGTTCCCGACAAGTGATCCTATCTAGGAGCTCCCCCCGGTACTCTCGCCAGGAGACCCTCTCTTAGGGCTCTCCCCGGTACTCCCGCCAGGCTGACCCTCCACAAGGACTCACCCCGGTACGCACGCTTGAGCCCCCCTTGATTAGGAATCTCCCTGGTGGCTACTTGCTCCACCTAACTAGACACTACATGCCCTGAACTCCAGCGATGGATTGCTGGGGGGTCTTAACCCCTCTCACTCTTGGCGGGGCTATCTCTGCCCGTTCTTGCTATCCTGCCTGTCACTCCTAGAGCGATCTATTAACAGTACTACTGACTAAGACACCAGCCTGTTGTACACCTCTTCACAGAGGGAGGTCCCAGGACTAAAACCTGCTGAACATGGGAGTCCTCCCCTTTTATATTCCAACACACCACCCAGTGGCTGCTGTTGGGAACTGTAGGGAATTCCCTCTAACACATAAACCCACAGGACCACCTTAGGTGTCCAATTCCCACAGGGCCATCCTCTGTGCCTGTCTAAATGGGAAAGCACTGATGGGGCCCAATTTGGGGATCCCTACATATATGTTTTCTATAAGTTTTTATTTGCTTGGATTCTTCCACATTTTGTTATATTACAGCTTGGATATAATCTGGATTTCAAGTCACTGATTAACAGAAAATAGTCCATAAAAAAATAGACTTTTTAAAACATTTAAAAAATAAAAATAAAAAAGTCTTGCTTGCATAAGTATCAATTCTGAACCCATAAGAAGGCTCTGACACAAACAACTATCTTTGCAAGTCACATCCAGCCTACAATAGCTGGAACATTTTTGCCCAGAAGAATGAGCAAAAACTGCAATATTCACCAAAGTTGGCAGAGACTTCTCACAGCTTTATTATTATTGTCTAAAGTCAGGATTTAGGGTAGAAAGACCAAGTTAGGGGAATCCAAAACGTAAACAAGGAGGCTCACAGAAGTCTCCATTGTAACTGAATGGAGTGAAATAATGCCACATCAATCCATTGCCATAGGAGGAATTAAAATAGCCTTTGTTAATTAATGTAAGGAGCTTATTTGAACAAATTCAGCAATCTCCTGTTTGTTTGCAGAGAGCAGACTTACTTTGTGTGTTTGGGTGAATAACCCCAATAAAGTAAAGATTAGTAACTATTTTAAACACATAGGCAATTAGATTTGTGTTCTGAACACATTTACTGTATTTAACATGCAATAATCCGACTCCTGACTTTCCTAGCATTTCTAATGTGCTTTTATATCTTTAATTAGCTTGATATTCTCACTTTCGTCTTTGTTTCTCAAATTCTTTCTGAAAGCACCGACACCAGCAGGCATTACCATTGTAGTGCACTATATCTAAGGCAAAAAACAACCTATGAGGCAAAGACTGCCACTTTGAAGATTTTACTAAAAAAAGACATTAAAAATTCTCTTTCTCTCAGTTTACAGTATGATGAACCCAGACTTCCAGAAATGTGTTACTTTTGTACAGGTGCAGGAAAATATCTTTGGGGAAAGACAAAGACTACAGCATCTGTATTGTACCTTTTATAGCTTTCATTATCTTATTACCAAAAAGCAGTTATTTTTCTTTTTTAATTTTGATGTTAGCTGCACAGCATATTGAATACTTAAACGTACAATAAAACAAATGCTATCTTGGGTTTAAAGGAGATACATAAACATGTAAACTTTTGAAGAAGGTATATACACTTATGTGAGAGCTAGATATATGAAATCCTACACATAAGCATTACAGGCTGCACAATTGTTTGTATATATGCACTAATAATATACATGTAAAATGATGTTCCTCTGTGTAGTGCCCTTAAAGCCATGAAATAATTAGTCCCTATGGCAATGAATTACTAGCATTGAGAGGGATCTCTCTGTTCAATAGTGGGAAGGTGGTGGATGATTGAAACATTAAACCTGGGGATCACAGACTCCCTAAAAGGAAACTATACCCCCAGAATGACTGCTTAACCAACAGATAGTTTATATTATGTTAACTGACCTATTACGCAATCTTGCCAAACTGGAATATATATATCAGTAAATATTGCCCTTTTACATCCTTTCCCTTGATCCGCCATTTAGTGATGGGCTGTGTGCTCCCTCAGAGATCACATGACAGGAAATAATGCAGCTCTAACTGTAACAGGAAGTAGTGTGGGAGCGAAAGGCAGAACTCTGTCCATTAATTGGCTGATGGGGCCTAGCATGTATGTGTGCCTTGGCTTGTTTGTGTGCACTGTGAACCCTATGATCCCAGGAGGCGGCCCTTAATTCTTAAAATGGAAATTTTCGATTCACATACGGCCAATAGTAAATACTATTAAAAAAGTATCTGTTTATTAAAATGGTTTATTTAGATGAAGCAGGGTTTTACTTATGAGCTTGTTTATGCAAAATATTTTTCTAGAGACCTACATTGTTTGGGGGTACAGTTTTCCTTTAAATAGGACCAAGCCCATTATAGGACTAATGAATGAGAGGTACCCAAGGAGCATGGGAAACAGAGGGTGGCAATAAAGAACAGAATGAGCCCCCATGAGAAGTAGAGTTGGCTTAATGAAAGTGTATAAAAGTAAATACAATATAATGTACTGCTGCCCTGCATTGCTACAACCGGTGTGTTTGCCTCAGAAAGACTGCTATAGTTTATATAAGTTAGCTGCTGTGGAGCCATGGGGGCAGCCATTCAGTTGAGAAAAGGCACAGGTTACTTAGCAGATAACAGATAAACCCCCATTATATGGGGCTTATCTACTAGTTATCTGCTATGTAACCTGTGCCTTTTCTCCTTTTTTCCAGCTTGAATGGCTGCCCCCACGGCTACACAGCAGCTTATTTATATAGTAGCTTTTCTGTAGCAAAAACACCAGTTTTTTGCAGAGCAACAGCACATTATATTTTAATTACTTTAAAACACTTTAATTTTTTGATGTTACTGTTCCTTTAATTTGATCCTTAATTTCATACACAGAAAATAAAAAGGTTTTATGCAGGATTATCTCACAATTAGCCACTTTCTTCCCATTTTCTGTAGGTGAAGACCCTTAATGAAGAATCCACCATTGGAAAGATTTGTAAATACTGGTCTGGATTTGTCAATGACGTTTTCACCAATGCAGATAATTTTGGGATTGAGTTTCCAGTAGACCTGGATGTAAAACTGAAAGCGGCATTGATCGGCACTTGTTTCCTTATTGTGAGTATGGGGAATGCTGCAGTCGAAGCAAAGGTATATACAGTGTCAAGATATACAGTCATAAATGGGATTTGTTAAAATTCCTATTTGTGTTATTGTATAGAACTTTTCAACCTCAGCGAAACTCACATTTTTAAAAAGCGCGACTGTTTCCTTATTTGAAAAAAAATGTGTAAAAAAATACATGAATGCCTCATCTCGTGAGCTCTACATCACTTTAATTGCTTGATTAGCTGCCCAAAAAGATCAAATACCACAAAGTAGTAGCGCCCATTGAATTCTAAAAAGCTTTCAGACAATGTATTTTTACATTTACATGGTTTTTATGCGTTGCTTACAAATTATGAATGATTCAAATACATTTACAATATACATAATATCATTATTATTAGTTTCCATTTGATTTACCTGTAATTGTTTACCCCATTGTTTAATGATTTCCCGTAGCTCACCCTTCCTGTGATGCCTATTAGTTGATGTCCCTCTCCATCCTCCAATCTGCCCGTGTAGTCATATTTTTCTCACTTTTATTTTCTGTTAGTCTTTGAATAAACTCATTCACACGAATGTCCGACATTTATCAAAATCCGGACTTTCTGTGCCTGTCTCCTTGCAGAGAAAGGACTGTGGCTTTCTAAATGCTCATTTAGGCATTCTCTAAACAGTTCTGCCTGCAATCAGGAACATAATGGTGGCTACCATATAACCTATCATTGCTACTTGCAGTAATTATTACTGCTATTTACAAAGCCAGTAGAGTACCCAAATCACTGTGCATTCAGGCAGGTCAGCAGCATTTCAACCCCTGCACACATCATCAAAAAAAAGCTGCTTTGCTGGGGTAATGTAATAATAATTCCAGCAATAGCCTCCAATCACCAGGCATCACTTTAGTGATGTTGTTTAAAGCAACATTTATTGCTTGCTACTTCTTTGTTAACTTCAATGTGATTTTATCTAATTCGTCCACAAGGTGGCAAAATACAACTGAAAGAAATCCATGTTCAAGCAGCCGAGACAAGGCCAATGCTGCCTCTCTGCCTAGATTTAGTTAACAGCTATGTCAAGCAAGGACTGACATTCAGATAAAGGACATTAATTTATGTTGTGTCCCACATATACCCCACTAGACTCTCACCATATTATCCCTGTCTTCTACCTGCCCTTATAATCATTTACTCTATCTCTCCCAACTTATAGGGGAAAAAAACTTCCATTTTTGACATGAGCATATTTAGATGAGCTTATCAAGGAAAAGTGCATAAACACCCAAGCTCAGGCAATCATAAATGAAACCCCCCATGAGTTTACTAATCACATGGGGTTTCAGAAAAAAGCACCGCTATGTTTGGACGTATAAGGGATTTTGTAATAAAGAAAAACTTTGGCAGCTAAAAGATTACAAAGAATTTACAAGACTGCCAAGATTTTCTTGGCACGAAAGCCCGGGTGATTAGTAAAATCCTTGCCTGAGCATGAAAGTGCGGGCAATCATAAACGGACCCCTAGCTCTCATTATATCCTATTGTGAAGTGATAGACTCTGGGACTTGAAGACCCTCTGCTTCCCACAGTGGGTGGTTCACAGGCCCGGACTGGCAAATTGTGGATTCTGGCAAATGGCATAGGCAGGGCCACCATCGGGGGTGGGGGTACAGCTGTGCCGCGTGCCATGAAATCTTCTTTTGTAAGTGGGCCTGGTGGTGTTGCGAAGTTACATAAATTGTGTAAGTTACGTAACTTCTGCAAAAACTGCCTAAAAAACTGTAACTTGCCTAGAAACTTACAGAACTTGTGTATCAAGCAAAAGACAATGCAGAGAAGCTTTGCAGGGACAAACTCCGTTAATCACCAATTAATTAAATAACTTAAGGTAAATTCCACTGCCCTGAACTGACTTATTAGCACATTATTTATTCATTGTAGCTATATATATGAACTGCATATTATAGAGTAGCTGTTTATATTGGGAGAAATTTTACTGAATTATATCAGTGTCTTCTACATTAACTTTCCAGCAGGGGAATGGGCCCCACAGCAACATCATTGGGCCCCAACGCGTATGCAATTTATGTAACTTATGCAAAAATTTACGTTACTTTCCAAGAAACTTACATTTAAACTCCACTGACCTCCCAATTAAAATACAAAATTATTGACACATTAATTATTTTTGCTATTTTTATGAACTACTACTGACTAGCTATATATATTGTGACCCCAAGCATTTCATGACACACTATGGCCCCTAAACATTTAATGACAGACACAGTAATATCAGCACCCACTCTTAGCACTGCACACATGTAAACATCAGTTTTTAGGCCTCTCATCTCCAGCAAGATGCACTATACATAATGTGATTCATGAGACTGATACTCAGAGGGGGGCAGCAGAAGATTAGGACATTTAAAAGTATTTGGGGACCTCTGTGCAGTTACAATCAGGATTGTCTTGAAAAAAGCAGAATCGTTAGTAGGTGTGTTAACATAACAAAATGAGTGCTCCTTAATATGTTACTTTCTCAATTGCCCCTCAGGTCAAAGAGCCACCACTTGTCATTTGACCAGGGAAGGAAGCAGTATAGGATACAGTGAAAGGGCAGTAAATGGAAGAAGGCAATTTCCCTTTTATTCTGCTGAGCTCTTGTACTACCTGCCTATTACCACTAAGTGGCACTGATCCTCTGTGACATTCGTTTAATTCACAGCTTAAGCAAAGTAAAAAAAAAATACTTAATGATGGATTCCATGCCTAAACTATGTTCTTTCTGTTTATGAGACTGTATGGATAATTGTCCCGCATTAGCAACCTTTACATTCATTTATCCTGTTCTTTATCTGTTTTCAGGATTTAATGTACTTTGAACAATCTTCAGATGGAATTTGATGGCAACTAAACCAAAGCACGGCTGACCAAGGAAATAAATTTATTGCTTTAGCTCCATTTATTTGTATTAAATTGGCTCCTGTAAGAAATGTGTCCAGTTTTTCTCATGCAAGACTAAGGCCCGATGCACTTGAATATGGCATAGCTAAGCACATTTAGGGGCTAGTTTATCAAATATCTAAGAATCTCTCCCAGCAGTTTGATATTTTCTCTTTTTCTCAAAACAGCTGTAAGAAAAACATTACCTGATAACAAATGTATAAGTTACTACTCTTCTTTTGAGATTCATTCAGTGTTTTAACGGTATAAACAATGGAACTTCTGAGGTACAGGATGTGTGAAATACATATTATTAAAAAATATGTTCAACTTAAGATATTAGGGCTCATTTGCTAATGGCAGCGCAAGGTGGAAAATGCAAAGAACAGGTGCAAGTGGCCTCTATGGGAGTAGGAAGAACCTGTGGTGCCCCATAATAAAGCCCTGCCTGCATTCACCATATTCATAAGGAGAGGTGGGGGGGCACAAAAGCATCCCCACTCCTGTCTCTACCTGTCAGGTAAATTAGGGAGCACTGGCAGATGCTCTGCACCACACATCTGATATTTAATCCAGTGTTTTATAGACACAAATTTAGTAATTTGTACTTTGCTAATCATAACATAGGTACATTACTGTATAATGCTAACAGGACAAGAGGGATCTGCAGTATATAATCCTAGATTAATTGTAGATATCCCCTTTTATTTTGTACAAGAATCTAATCCACTGGAAGGTAGTTCTTTTATCTGGCACATTTCCCCTGCTGAGAAAAAGTTTGTTAATGTCTCCCGTTAATATTGCGAAACTCCAAAATTAATCAGTGAGTTGTGTAAAATGGCATATGTGTAAATGTTTATCCATGGCGGTATCAAAACTTTCAGCCATTATCTGCAGACTTCCCAGGCACACACAAGCTTTACAAATGTTAAACATTTTATTGCTGTTGTTTCAGAGCTGCCAATTATTCTTTTATGCAAAATGTTTACTTTTTCTGTATTAGTCACGTCCTGGGTTGTTGTTGCCAGAAGTTAATATGTTCCTGTTGCGAAAGCAATGAAATGATCATTATACAGGTATAATAAATTAACCCAACAATATGTAGAGAAAAGTGTATTATTATTAATAATGTACATATAAAGCACAAAGACAAATTCAGATTGTATCTTAGATTGTAAGCTCTTTGAAGCAGGGATTTCTATCCTCATGTCTCATTCACACTTAGCATTTAATCTTGAGTGTAACTGTATTTTGCATTTATTTGCATTTTATTTTTGGACTGAACCCAATTTGCCCTATGATTGTATTGTTCTACTGTACAGTACTGCATACACAAGCTTACATTGACACAGTTGCTAACACTGTTGAGATCCAGACACTGCCTACACATACTAAATATTCCCAGCAATCCTAATGCTCTTGAAGTATACTGTGCACTCCACCTCCATGCTCCTGTCATACTATCCACAGTACTTGGTATCAGTCACAGTATACATTTTTGTTTATATTATATGAATGCAAAAGGCATGGACTACTGACTACTTTATGTTTTATAAAGTACAACTCACTAGGAGGAGGTAATTAAATGCACTAAGTTTGCCCAGGAGCAGTAACCCATAGCAACCTATCAGAAGGTAGCATTGACTGATTACCTGTTTAAAACCAAACATTGTATTGGTTGCAGTAGAGTACTACTCCTTAGTGCCTTTTATTTCAGGGGAAACTGTCTTTCTCTGCAACAAAGGCTGAGCTTGCTGTATGTATGTTTCTGCATGTTACCATGTGCTGTTGCCATAGAGTGTTTTAAAGCCCTGGAACAAATGAATAACAGCTAAGCATGCATCCCAATTACTTCTGTACCAAGACAGCATGCCAGTAACAGAGCAATGTTCTAAGAATGAATTACATGCAAACGGGGACTGTTTCATCATCTGATGATAGGAAATTACACCATACCAAAGCTCCCACAAAGCTCTTTTTAAACATATTTTTAACTATTGTAAACATAAATGTACCCATATTGAGTAAAATATCAAATTCAATTCAATACCAATATTACTGTGCTAAAAAAACATATATACAAGTCATGGCCAAAATTGTTGGCACCCCAGAAATTTTTCCAGAAAATCAAGTATTTCTCACAGAAAAGTATTGCAGTAACATGTTTTGCTATACACATGTTTATTCCCTTTGTGTGTATTGGAACCGAACAAAAAAGGGAGGAAAAAAAGCAAATTGGACATAATGTCAAACAAAACTCCAAAAACGGGCTGGACAAAATTATTGGCACAATAATACACAAAATAATACACAAAATACACGAAATACACAAAATACACACATATATATATACACTATATTTAGAAAAACAAAAAGGTCCAGACTGTAAGTGATGATGGAAAGTTCTTTACTTCACCAAGCAGGATAGTTACAACATTTTGAGGCTCCCGCCTTAAAGAAAATAATTCTTACTCAGTTCCATAGAGAGCAACTTAAAAAAGGAACACGTTACAAACTATACTTCAAGTGTTCCAGAATAGCTGTACCACCATAATTTGGGGATGGAGGTATACAGGCTGTTCACATCCAAGGCTACCAAAACAACCTCACCCTCCCCTAATTCCAGATGCTGTATATTACATAAAAAGGGGAGGTGTCCCTAATATATGATTCCCCAGAAGACACAAAAGGTGCCAACACCTTATCCAAAAAAGTTGCTATGGGGCAAAAAATAGAATTTACCCCAGCCACAATGGGGCACCCTGGAGTAGAATTCACATTTTTATGAAACTTTGGTAAGGTCTAAAACATGGGTATACTAGAAAAATCCTGAATGCAATAGTTTTTCAGATCCTCACTCACAACCCCTTGTGTTCTGGGGTTGGCTCTGGAGACTTTGAAAGAGAAGGAAAATAATTTGGCATTTTACTGCCAATAGATTAACCACATTAGTGCCACATAGAAAGTTATATTTATTCTGCAGAAAGCTTTACTATACCTGAGTAAAGAGCCCTAGAAGCTCCCTCCCAGCCATTTTAGCTTGGTCTTCCTAGATTCCTGCTGCAGCTCTTGAGGCTGGTAGCTCAGATTACACATTCCTAAGGGAGGGGGAGTGAGTTTTATAAATTCTTAAGGGAGGGGGGAGAAGGAGAGAGGAGAGAGCTGTGCAGACTCCACGGGAATGAAGGATTTTTCAGAGAGAGGAAGTCTGATACATGTAAACATGTCTACAAAAAATGAGACAAGAAATCATGTGTTTCTTTTGATAGAGGACTTTCTGTTAGTGCTTATGGTTGTATTTACATAGACCTTTCTGATAAAGCTTACTTAGTTTTTACCTTTCCTTCTCCTTTAATGCAGGAAACATCAAGTCTAAAAGCCAGTAGATTAGGGGTGCACCGATTTTAGATAAGAAATATTATGTACAATAAATCTTTGGTGTGATGACCACACATATACATGGTGAATCTACCACAGAGTATGCGGAATGTATTTTAGAAATGTTATCCCATTGTGAGTTTATCCTAGGATATGTAAGATTCATCAGATAATATACAAACATTGGCTCCTTTTACATAGGACATATCCTGATGTTCCTGAATTTAAGGCACAACCTTTGCTGTCTTATAAATGTTCCCATAACTTATGTAATAGACTGATCAGAGGTTACTTATGAAGAATGGTATGTATCCCCAGGCCCGGATTTGTGGAGAGGCCACAAAGGCCCGGGCCTAGGGCGGCAGAAGTTAAGGGGCGGCATGCCGCCCCGCCGCAAGAAAATTTTTACATTTGGCTCCCATACGGAGCAGTCGGGACCTCTCCCCACTGCTCCATATGGGAGTTTAAAGGAGCGTTCGCGCATGCGCACTGGGGAGAGGGCGCGTTTGCGCATGCGCATGAGGGGGACACCCACAGGGGTGGCCTCGGGGCGCCTCAGAGAGAAATCCAGCCCTGTGTATCTCTGTGGTAGACGCAATCTGTGTTCCAGCATAATACCAACAGATTCATTTACCCATCCCTACTCCGGAGGCAGGTTTAAAATAAAGGGTCATTATACATGTGATTCAGAATATGTGGTCTATTTGCTTAAGTGTCTGTGTGGATTTGCATTTGTAGGGGAAACGATTAGGAAAGGAACACAAATCCACTATTAGGAAGGAGGTAGTGAAATTACCAGTTCCAGCACATTCTTGCAAACTCGCCACATTGAAGCTGCGTTGAGATTTAGAGTCTGTTGCCCCCCCCCCCCCCCCCCACGTCGGGGGGCCCAGCAGACATAAGGGATATATTTATCATGCTGTGTAAAAAGTGGAGTAAAGCATTACTGGTGATCTTACCCAGAACAACCAATCAGCAATTAGATTTTTACAGTTAGAAAATCAAATCAAAGCATCTGATTGGCTGTTTTATACAACATCACCGGTGATGTTTTACTCCACTTTTTACACAGCATGATAAATATATCCCTTGTGTCTGCTGTATATTGTATATTTATCACAATGTGTAAAAAGTGGAGTAAGACATTACCGGTGATGTTGCTCATAGCAGCCAATCAGATGCTTTGCTACTGTTTAAATCTAATTACTGATTGGATGCCTTGGGCAACATTACTGGTAATGCTTCACTCCACTTTTTACACAGCATGATAATGTAACCCTTTCTTGGCTGTAACAAGCCAATAGCACGACTATATAGGTCTAGAGCATGGGGTACACGTGACTCAGTCCTTCAGGATGGGCCTTCGCTATGTGGAAGTAACCAAACGGAGCTAGGGTGTAGTGCAACTACAACTCACTGTAGCTGTGTGCAGTGCAGAATAACAAATGGGCGCCAGAAGGTTCTTGCAGTTTAACAGTAGAACTGGTTTATTTTCAGCAACAAGCAACTTGCAGGGTTATGCAATATACTCACACATCAGTTAGCATAGCAGTCTCTGAGGACAGCACAGAGAGGGGGTACACCCGCTCCTCCCAACTCCCCTTGAGCCAGGCAGGATCAGTGCCACCGGTTCAGTTTCTCACTCTGTGGAACAGCTAGCTGGATACCACACTCCTCAGGCCCCACGGCAACTTTGGATCAGGGTTCAATCTACCTGCCTCCTAGGTCTAAACCGTGGCCCTACACTAAGGCAACAGTGCCTGTCTGGAAGGGTACTCCCACAGCTACTTTCCTCTGAGCCAAACTGCTCGTGCTCTCTTCCCTCACTATCTCACTTTCCTAGAAAGTGCTCCACAAAACTTGCTATCTAACTGGTCCTCATTCACGGGGTCCCTGTCCCCGACTTCACCAGAGTGGCTTTACTGGGGGCCTAGTTCCTTTGCCTCCAGCACAGTGCTCCTTCCCCTGTGAACACAGGCAGCCAAAGAGACAGACCCACCCCCTGCTAAACACTATATCAGAGTGCCAAGGGAGTGGTCTCCCTGTGAACCAATAATCACACATCTGAACTCAAAACTGATACAGGGGTCTTTGCCCAGTAACAGCACAAAACCAGGAAGCTGCAGGGTTTAAAGCCATAGGGACTAGTTAACCCTATGGATCCCTACATTCACCCGGGGGAAAACCCATTCTGTCCCGGCAATGGTTCAAACATACACATTTCAAATCAGTGCAAAAATCATGTACAACACACAGTACCAAACATCCTCTTCAGGTACCCTCTCCTGAGGCATACCAGGTACAATGGTTCCTGTGGAAAAACATGTTACAATTTCTCAATCACTTACAACCCCATCGTTTGCTTGGCTGTAAAGGAGAAAAAGTCAGTGGGTGCATGCAATTGTTAAAAACACACCCCACCCAACATCAACTTTATTTAGTCCACTTCTGTCCCACCTTTATGGGCAACAGACATGGTCATCCCCCTAAGTGTCTCTGTCCTTGGAAGTCCATAGGGGTGACCAACCAGTGGGAAATCCGGGCATAACCTCGCACCTTAGATTTCTCCCAACTTCCCGGCCTTTATCCTCCATCTCTCCAGACGATAAAGCAGGGTCTATGGAAAGTCACTATAGTTGGGGTGTTCCGCCGCCGCAGTAACACCCGGGGGAAATGGCTTGCTTACCCCCCTCTCACAGCAATCCAGTCCGCAGCCGCGGTCATCTGGAACTTATCCGGTTGCAGTCCTCAGTGGTAGCAGCCGCTTACCAACTCCCAATCAGGCAGCATGTTGCGCTTGCATCTGGGTCTGAGGTCAGTCACAAAATGGCCGACGCTCCGCGAAGTCTCGTCAACAAGCGTGACTTCCCGCGGGATCTCACAGAAGAGCGCCAAACTCCACAGCGATTGATTGACGGCTTCAACAGCCAATGGGTACTATCGGGGTAACCTTCAAGCCCGAACCCACGGCCAAATACAACATAGAATTCACGATCAGCATCCACAGGCGCCTTTTCCTATAGAGTCCGGCAGCCTGTCAGCAAAATTTAAAGTTACATGCACACCAGCTCAGCACCCTCAGGATAATGCTCCGCCCTGTTCAAGGATGGCTCCGCCCCACGTTGGGCGCCATAAATGTAACCCTTTCTTGGCTGTAACAAGCCAATAGCACGACTAGATAGGTCTAGAGCATGGGGTACACGTGACTCAGTCCTTCAGGATGGGCCTTCGCTATGTGGAAGTAACCAAACGGAGCTAGGGTGTAGTGCAACTACAACTCACTGTAGCTGTGTGCAGTGCAGAATAACAAATGGGCGCCAGAAGGTTCTTGCAGTTTAACAGTAGAACTGGTTTATTTTCAGCAACAAGCAACTTGCAGGGTTATGCAATATACTCACACATCAGTTAGCATAGCTTTCTCTGAGGACAGCACAGAGAGGGGGCACACCCGCTCCTCCCAACTCCCCTTGAGCCAGGCAGGATCAGTGCCACCGGTTCAGTTGCTCACTCTGTGGAACAGCTAGCTGGATACCACTCTCCTCAGGCCCCACGGCAACTTTGGATCAGGGTTCAATCTACCTGCCTCCTAGGTCTAAACCGTGGCCCTACACTAAGGCAACAGTGCCTGTCTGGAAGGGTACTCCCACAGCTACTTTCCTCTGAGCCAAACTGCTCGTGCTCTCTTCCCTCACTATCTCACTTTCCTAGAAAGTGCTCCACAAAACTTGCTATCTAACTGGTCCTCATTCACGGGGTCCCTGTCCCCGACTTCACCAGAGTAGCTGACACACTCTGGGGCACATGGCTTTACTGGGGGCCTAGTTCCTTTGCCTCCAGCACAGTGCTCCTTCCCCTGTGAACACAGGCAGCCAAAGAGACAGACCCACCCCCTGCTAAACACTATATCAGAGTGCCAAGGGAGTGGTCTCCCTGTGAACCAATAATCACACATCTGAACTCAAAACTGATACAGGGGTCTTTGCCCAGTAACAGCACAAAACCAGGAAGCTGCAGGGTTTAAAGCCATAGGGACTAGTTAACCCTATGGATCCCTACAATAAATATACCCCTAACAGTTCCAGAGCAGGGAGAAATTTTGGATTCACACTTTGCAAACATTGCATCCTCAGGGGCTCACTAAAGAATATGATTTCTTTAGTTTTGTTTGTTTTTCTGAGAGAAAGTATATATATATATATATATATATATACACACACACAGGTTACTTTTTGTATATCTAAGGATTTTTGGTGTGTATTTAGGATATGATGGGGAGGAAACCTGTGAACATGTATAAATTATAATGTGAAATGTTCCTTTTTGCACCCTGTACTGTTTCAGAGGTGTGACTGGCAAACTTTTTTTACCCAACCCTGACTTTTTTTACATGACCCCGGCTTTTTGCCGTGACCACAAAAGTTTTGCAAAACAATTTGCCAATGGCGAAATGCAGAATTTTACCGCGAATCCATGTCTGGCAAAAAAAATTGCTTATCACTACTCATTATCTTGTTACTTAAAGGAGAAGGAAAGGCTAAGTCACTTGGGGGTGCCAAGATGTTAGGCATCCCCAAGTGACTTAGATCGCTTACCTATTACCCCGGGCTGGTGCCCCTGTACTGAGAGAACAGCACCAGCCCAGGGTAGCAGCGATCGCTTCCTCCTTCCTTTTCGCTTGCGCGCACATACGCAGTAGAGTGAACAGCCGAACTTAAACAAGAAAGTCGGCTTTTCACTCTACTGCGCATGCGCCGGCCGACGGATTTTGCCGGCAGAAGAGAAAGGAAGGAGGAAGCGCTTCCTACAGGTACCCCAGGCTGGTGCTTTTTTCTCCTAACAGGGGCACCAGCCCAGGGTACAAGGTAAGCGATCTAAGTCTTTTGGGGGTGCCTAACATTTTGGCACCCCCAAGTGACTTAGCCTTTCCTTCCCCTTTAATAAAGAGGTGGGAGCCTCAAAATGTTATAACTGTCCTGCATGGTGAAGTAAAGATATTTCCTTTTTCATTATTATATATAGTCTGAACCCTTTTGTTTTTCAATATAAATTAATAAATTTAAAAAAATAATCTGTGTTTTTATATATATATATATATATATATATATATATATATATATATATATATATAAATACATTTAAAAGTAAATAACATAAAGTAAAAACATACTCAGCAAAGTAGAATAATTATGATTTCAAGTAACTAAATTATAATGAAAATGGTAGGATGTTGCTTGGCCATATCACCCAATATTTCTTTAATCTAATTATTTCGGTAATCATAGAGTAAATTAGTAAAAAAGGAAGAAAAGTCATAAAAAAATGTTTTTGAAATCTGTACATGTTCAGCATAAAGTCCCATTAACAGGAAAAGAACACTTCATTTTGATACTTTGTTTATAACAATCTATTACACACCAAAGGAGAAAGTACTTCTGCATGCTTAGTTTTATAAACAATGAGAGAGTTCTTGGAAAAACAAATGGCTAGCTTCCCCACCCAACAATCTAACAGAATATTGCTTTGGTAAGAAACTGCTATTGAAGAAAGCAGTTTTTGGCTCCTTCAGTTAGGGCGTATTCACAAGATCCTGCTGTTAGAGCTTTGTTAGAGCACCTTGTTCCACAACACTTTGTAAAAGAAATCATGACAAAGATTAAATTGTTTGTTTAACTTTAATTTTGTGATGCATGGGTTAAAACAGATTAAATACTGAATATCTTAAACATTGACTTGTTTATAATGGACACAATATAAGTACAAGTACAGAGCCTACATGATATAAGTTAAGACATTTATATCATTTAAAAAGGTAAAGGTTTTTGTATTCCTTTTGTATGCCTATACAGTTACCAAAAGGGAACCCCTTTTGGGGTTAAAGGTGAAGAAAAGGTAAAAACTAAGCAAGCTTTATCAGAAAGGTCTATGTAAATAAAGTCATAAGCACTCACAGAAACGCTGCACTCTATCAAAAGAAACACAGGATTTCTTGACTCCTTTTTTGTAAACATGTTGTTTGGGTATCAGACTTCCTCTCTTAGAAAAAATCTTCATTCCTGGGTCCAGAGTCTGCACAATTCTCTCCTGCTCCCCCTCCCTCAAGAATGCTAAGAAAGCCTTAGGAATGTGTAATCTCAGCTATAAGGGCTAGACTGTAAGCAGGAAGCAACAGAGACCAAGCTAAAATGGCAGCTGCAATCTTAAGCAAACAGAGAAAGCTTCTAGGGTTCTTTTCTCAGGTATGATAAAGCTTTCTGCAGAATAAATATAGTGTTCTAGGTGGCACTAATGTGGCAAATCTATTGGCAGTAAAATGCCAAAATGACTTTCCTTCTCCTTTAAGCCAGCTGGCTTGGGTTGCCACCTTTTTCACTTTTATACAGACAATGGACAGAGTGGGTGGGGAAATGGGGAGAGTCCATTCGTAGGGTATTACAAATTTATTGGCAATTACTTTGCCGGTAAATTTGTAATTTAAGCCCTAGCTCTAGCTGGGTGGTAACCCTACAGCAAGCCCTGTAGTTGGGAGGGGGAGCCATTTCCTTTGCCAGGTTAAAGTGTAGCCTGTCCATTTCCTTTACTGGCAAGAAGTTGTCTGGCTTCCTAATACTTTATAAGGCACCATATGCTAGGTCTTTTTGGATTCCACTTGAAGGAGGATTTGAATGGTACTCAGAGCCTGAGGTAAAGTTAGGCCTCAGTAGGTGTAGCTAGTTAAAGAATAGACTGCAGCAGCACAGGAAAGGCTGGCATGGTGGGGGGGGGGGGCCCGTTCAATCGGTGGAGTATTATGGGCAAGCATTCCAGTTGAATATTTGTTTTGTAATGGTTCTTGCATTGTTGATTAACATTGTTAATAAAAGCTGCAGTCTTTTCAATCCACCCAGGTGCCTGAGTATTGTTATTTATAACCAGAAAAAGAGGGTCAAATAAATAGTAACCAGTGGCCTTGACGATGCCCAGGTCAAGGGCCTTGTATATGGGGAATGGGGAATAAGTGAGTGATAATCTGCAGACTGTCATTAATGTCTGAACTAGCTAATTGCTGATCACCTGCACTGTTTCATCTTTAATTATCCCCAAAGAGACTGCTACCAGGTCCAGCAATAAGTTATTGTTTAGGAACCACTGGCGCACAAGTGATTTTTTCATCTAAGGAGTTATAGTAATACCTCCACTAAAAGAGCTGACTGTGATGCCTGCTTTACTGAGAGTTGAGGAAGTTATCCCTCAGGTAAAGGTAAAATTACAGTGTCCCCTGTCTGAAGGTGACAGAACAGCATTGCATTTAACTCAAGCCATTATCTGTTGTAGTTGGTGGCAATTTGCAGTGGGCTGGGATTGATTTCAGCCAGGATACTATCTGCAAAACGTTTTATATTCTCTCCGTACTTGTGTGGATTTACATACAAATAAAGGGTCATTTACAATGTACCACACAGTGTGCAAAGTGCAAAAAAAAAAGCAGCAATCTACCCTTTTGTGATTTGCACACTGTGTTGTGGGCTTCTGTGGTCCTTTTCGGATTTCAGAGACTTGCAGAATGCACACTGAATCTATTTCTACCTGTATCGATCCAGAAGGTAGATGTAACCCACCCTCAGATGCACATCTGTCCTTAACGGACCCATGTAGTGTGAGTGTGTGAAAGTGATAGTAAACTTAAGGCAGGGACTGAATGAATTAATATTCATTATTATGCATTATAATGAATAAGCGACCTAGCATCTTGGTCAGCTATCCCCATTTTAGCTGATGGCCTGTTGTACTAACAGTGCTACCAAGGTAGGTATTAGTACATTGTAACACATATAACAATGAAAGAGATTAAAATCACCAGTGGAATGAATAACATTTTAGCACCCCCACGGTAACTTTCCTTCTCCTTTAATGCTGGTGGCCCACAGAGCAAGTTAGTCACCCGCGATAGATCTCTGCTATGCTGCCTGCAGGAGGAACTTTGTGTGACAATCAATGCTTAGGCCTTTCCATCGGTGACTCCTATTGTTGCCAGTGAAAAGGCATTTTGGAGCAGTCGCCCATTGTAGCAGAGATCTATCGCTGACGACTAACTCGCTGCACGGGCCATCAGCCTAATGTGCTTATTATATTGATAATGGGTGCATGGGAACCCTTGTCTCGGTTTGCTAGCTGATCACCGTCCTTAACTCCCATCTTTTCTCCCCTGTGAACCCCTGTGCTGTACTCTCTTGATATGAGTGTTTGCTCTGTGCAGAACTGTCAACCAGCTCCATGTCATGAGGGAGATAATGATCCAGTTTCTTTTAGACCTGAATTCCTCTTACACTAAATGATAACATGAAATCAGACCTGGAGTGGATCATTATCTTCCTCATGACATGGGGTTAGTTGACAGCTCTGTCTGTGGGTTGTGGGACTAAATATTTCTTTCTCCTCCCATAGTAAGATGATAGCCCAGAATGTGTACATCTAATCACCTGCAGAACTGGCCCTAGCATTCTGCCGCCCTGATGCACATGAAGCACTTTAGTGATCTTCTTAGTAACACAACAGCAATAGAGGTAGTGAAGAGCAGGGGTTCATCTCTAGTGTCATATGTCTGGGAAGCCTCACATTAAAGGTAACTGGATGCTTATTAGTAAACTGTACAGGCTGCAGCCTGTTAAAAGCAGATAATGAGTTTAGCACTCTCCTGGGAGCTGCATATTCACAAGTCCATGAGTGAACAGTCCCTAAACTGTTTAATTCTTAAATTATTTAGGGGATCAGCTGACACAGGGCATAGCCCCCGACCTTGTAGCCAAATAACTGCTGTGGTTTACTTATGCCAGACTTGTAACAGTTTCTGTTGTGGTTCCGTTTGTTTTTCCTGTTTGGTTCAAAGCTGAATAAAACCAGCTAAAGGCAGTTAACCCTATGACTACTGTAAAAACTGTTGCCAAGACAATCTCCCCCAAAACACAAATATTACTCCTAGCAGATTATTACACAATTCTAAGTATAAGCGAATACTCCACATCCAATTACAAAAGAAAGTTACATGGTTATACAGACACTTGTTTCCCAATTTGAAACACCAGCTATGGTGTGCCAGGCCCTTTAGCTGACACCAATTCACCGGTATTAGATTATCTACCAACAAATGTGAAGTACATTAAAATATTTGCCTTCACGAGATATTTATTATTTATAAAAATGAACACTATTGTATTAATAAAATACAGTGCAAAGGATATATTGACACTTCCCAATAGAATATAAATACTGTATATCTAAATAGGGAAAAGAACAAGCAATGGTCCAACCAGTTTTGAATAAGCAAATAGCATATTTAGAAGTGTACAGGTCATAAAAAGATCATTTCCTGTGTGAATGAACTTCAGCACAAAGAAGCAGCAAAGAGTAACTACCAATATAAGTACAGTGCTGGATAAAAAATATTTTTGAGAAATCAGTATCACAGGGCACCAAATGTGCAAACCGCTTGCAGGATGTGAGGGTGGTCTCTGTTCTAAAGTAGAGGAAATGAGATTGCGTTATTGAAAGCAGAATTGACAACATTACACATTGAAAGCTCGAATTGTACTATTTTGGACCTTTGTAAAGAGACACACAGGTAACTTTCGACACATTGCAAAAAGGACAGAAAAGAACCAACTGACATTGTAACCTATCCCATAAAGGTATACACTTAATTTGCAGGTTATTCTTAATGATAACTATACATTTGTGTGTACTTCTCTATATCATCCATGTAAGGATCTGGTGGGAGCCAGGAATCTTCAGGTTTTTTGGTTTTTTTTTTACCATTCACCTGGGTTTTCCAATCTCACATTAGCAGCCTTATTAGTCAGATATGTTCAGCCAATCAGAGTTGACTCTCCCCTATATAAACCCTTCTGTTACCTCACTTCCTCATCTGAGCATTAGCTTCTTTTTGAGCACGGAGGTAGTCGCTAGCACTCACCCCTGTGTCCTCACCCTTCCAGTCCTGGTCCTTCTTCAGTCTCTATTCCCGCTGCAGTCTCTATGCCTTCTCCAATCCCGTCCCTGTCCAATCTCTACACCTGCTCCAGTCCTGACACTGCTCCAGTCTCTATGCCCACTTCAGTCCTGTACCTGCTCCAGTCTCTATGCCCATTCCAGTCCTGACACTGCTCCAGTTTCTATGCCCACTCCAGTCCTGTCCTTGCTCCGGTCTCTACACCTGCTCCAGTCCAGTCCCTGCTCCAGTCTCTATGCCCACTTCAGTCCTGTCCCTGCTGCAGTCTCTAGGCCCACGCCAATCCCATCCCTGTCCAGTCTCTACACCTGCTCCAGTCTTGTCCCTGCTTCAGTCTCTATGCCCACTCCAGTCCTGTCCCTGCTCCAGTTCTGTTTCTGCTCTAGTCTCTATGCCCGCTGCAGCCTCTGCAACCACTCCAGTCTTTTCCCTCCAGTCTCTATGCCACTGCAGTATATTTGCCACTCTAGTCCTGTCCCTGCTCCAGTCTCTACACCTGCTCCAGTCCTGTTTCTGCTCCAGTCTCTATGTCCGCTGCAGCCTCTACACCTGCTCCAATCTTGTCCCTGCTCCAGTCTCTATGCCGCTGCCGTCTCTATGTCTGCTGCAGCCTCTTCACCCGCTCCAATCTTGTCCCTACTCCAGTCTTTAGCCGCTACAGCCTCTACACCTGCTCCAATCTTGTCCCTGCTCCAGTCTCTATGCTGCTGCAGTATCTATGCCGCTCTAGTCCTGTCCCTGCTCCAGTCTCTATGCCGCTGCAGTCTCTATGTCCACTGCAGCCTCTACACCCGCTCCAATCTTGTCCCTACTCCAGTCTCTATGCCGCTGCAGTCTCTATGTCTGCTGCAGCCTCTACACCTGCTCCAATCTTATCCCTGCTCCAGTCTCTATGCTGCTGCAGTCTCTATGTCCGCTGCACCCTCTACACCTGCTCCAATCTTGTCCCTGCTCCAGTCTCTATGCCACTGCAGTCTCTATGTCCGCTGCAGCCTCTACACCCGCTCTAATCTTGTCCCTGCTCCAGTCTCTATGCCGCTGCAGTCTCTATGTCCGCTGCAGCCTCTACACCCACTCCAGTCTTGTCCCTACTCCAGTCTCTATGCCGCTGCAGTATCTATGCCGCTCTAGTCCTGTCCCTGCTCCAGTCTCTATGCCGCTGCAGTCTCTATGTCCGCTGCAGCCTCTACACCCGCTCTAGTCCGGTCCCTACTCCAGTCTCTATGCCCGCTGCAGCCTCTACAACCCCTTTATCTGTCAGAATTGCCCCTTGCCTCAAGGATACATTCCCATTCAAAATCCCTTACACTCCACAAATAAGAATCTTGCTTTTCAAGACTAACTATTCAGGACTTCATGTACCAACTTTTCCTGTAAATGTATTCTATTAGTTGTTTTCTACTGTATATTTTTTAGAAGCCACACTGATATTGAACATTTGTTAGTAGTGCTATGGGACCACTTTAAAAGCCAATAGTATTGTTTAATCATGTTACAGATGTTTTCAGTATTGCTCTCTTTATTTGTTTTTCAGTTTCTGTTCTACTCAAGAGATCTCACAATTCTGCCCTTTTATTTTGGCAAAGTGCAGCTGTAAAGTCTATTCAAGATATACCCCATGTGATAACCAGGTACGCGGGTGTACTAGAAAACCCACATGAGGATCTTAGCAGGGTTGAACTCCGCTTTATTCATGGCTGGTCTCTCCACACACTGTGTCCCCTCCCCTTCATATTCACGTCCTGTGTCACAACCTTTTTCATTACTCCACCCGGTGCTAAGCTGCTAATGCATATTAAAAAGAACAGTTAACATTTATGCAGGGATGGATGGAACAACATTACACCCTACTTCATTAGTTCCCCTAAGCACATTACTACTTTATATCAGGCATGCATGTGTTGGACCCACAATTGGTGCTTGGCCTTCCTCAACCTTATAAGCAGGGGTATAGTGACCCTTTGTAACCTACCCCTGTGATCAGCCTACACCCATACCTGGTGGGGGTATAAGGAAACAAGGATGGATGTTGGCACAATACATACTTAACATAGACACAAGCATATTTAAATACATTTGATGTATTTTGGCTGTGTAATCAGTGATTGAATTTCCACAAGAATATATAATTCTAGTAAGATCAATGGAACTGATGCAAGTTGCTGCTTAACCACTGTTGCACTTCTACTATTTAGTATTGTTCTTATAATTGTCTAAGTGTGTTTTAGTTTCCACGAAGACATTGAGTTTGTGGTTATACAGTATATACAGTAACAATCAGTCAGAATGTGAATACGTAAAACATCTACTACATCTAAGAAGGAAAATAATATGCATTCTTTGTCCTGGTCACATGTTTCCTTTTGTAAACTAATCTTGTTGTGGAAGGAATGAGTCATAACTAAATTCTTTACTGGAGTCATTTGCTGGAAATCAACTATAAATGCACATGCTTTAATAACACTAAAAGGGAATTAGTCCTTTTGCAGAATTATAACCTAATTTATGAACACAGTGAATGGTGTACCATGGTGCACTTAACCATATCAAGCAAGTTGTAGGTAAAACATGTGGAAAATGTATAATGACAAAGGTAGAAATCTTATTGAAATGGTAACACCAAACAATGAAAGTGTATCAAAGTAATTAAAATACCATGTACTACAGGTACAGGACCCATTATACAGAATGCTCAGGACCAAGGGTATTCCGGATAAGAGGTCTTTCCGTAATTTGAATCTCCATACCTTAAAACATTAATTAACCCCAATAGGATTGTTTTGCATCCATTAAGGATGATTTATATCTTAGTTGGGATCAATTACAAGGTACTGTTTTATTACTACAGAGAAAAAGGAAATCAGTTTTAAAATTCTGAATTATTTGATTAAAATGGAGTCTATGGGAGACAGGCTTTCCCTAATTTGGAGCTTTCTGGATAACAGGTTTCAGGATAAAGGGTCCGATACCGGTACTACCCTGCACTGTTACAAGCTGTATTCTTGCTTCAGAAAGACTACTATAGTTTATATAAACAAAGCTGGTGTGTAGCTGTAGGGGCAGCCAAAAAGGAGAAATGGCACAGGTTACATAGCAGATAACAAAAAAACTGAGTAGAATCCCATTGCATTCTACAGAGTTTATCTGTTATCTGCTATGTAACCTGTGCCATTTCTCCTTTTTGACAGATTAAGTGGCTACCCCCATGGTTACACAGCACCTTATTTCTCTCAAGTATAGTAGTCTTTTTCAGTTAAACATATAATCTGTACCAGTGCAGGTCAACTGTACATATGTTTATTACTCTAAAACATTTTCATTTTTTGGTGTTATTGTTCCTTTAATGAATCAGATGAAAATGAATGTAGGCCAGACCAAAGGATGACTTTGACGTATTTGGCCAACTTAAATATATTGGAACATATGGACACAAACAACCCATATTTTGTTTAAAGGTGAAGGTGCTTTAGTAGCTTTCTGCACAGAAGTCTAGTTATAGTGATATGGGTGTACGCAGAAAAGGTCTTGTCTTTGCTCAGGTGCAGTAACCTATAGCAACAAAAAAAATGTCTACTTTTGACAAAATGTTTCCCCTTAACATAATTCCTATATTATTGATATTGGGGATGTTTAATTATTACAACACTTTATAAATATGTCTGAATTGCTATTAGCTGGACAGAGTGGCCAAAGTGCCATTTGATCCTTGCCATTTATAAGTAGTAGTCAGATCAGAGGGATCAGATAAGGGGTGGCTTGCCTGATCATAAGTCACAGGAAGGAACAAGATTAAGGAGACTGGCATTCCAATAAAAACATAGTGAAAGGGTAAGTGTGTGGGGGGGATATACACAGTAAAGGGCCTAGATGGTGCAGGATAGAAATTGTAATCAGCAAAAAAATCGCATTCTGCTAGGGCTTCCTCACCATAAAAGCTGACTGAACTGAGAATAGACAATCTCAGTAAATGTACAGTGCATGGGAGCCTCTGTGCCTAATGCCACATTGGAAACTCCAATGTCTATGTATGTTACTATAAGAGTTTTCATATATTTTTGTTTTTTGCTGTGTGAGCTACACCAGTCAAAGTAGCATAAATACGTAATTAAATGCTTATGCCTCTAACTTTGCCTGGATGTTAAGAATGCCCAATGCAGCTGCAGCTCAACATGAATACCAGGAAATGCCAGGAATAAAAATGGAAGAGATTTTTTGCATATTTATAGCAGAGAAAGGGTAAGTTGTGACTATTTTAAGGAAACACAATTTATTAGACCCCTCCTGAAAAGAGAAAACCTGGTTTATTGTATATTCGGCACCTATTTATTGCCAGCAACCCCTGTTTCTATAGCTGATACAGAAACAGAACACGCAACAATAAACAACATTATGACTAAGGGCTTTAAAATTATGGTAATCTTATTTGCTGTCACTGCTACAAAACAACACATTTTGCTTCAAACATGGTCAAGATACAATCATACCAATCATATCACAGTAATCTAATTAAGGCAAATTCTAACCTCTAATTGCATGAAACGTAGTGCTGAATTCTGCATGCTTAATTATGTAACTGACATAAGGGCAGTGGCACATCGGGAGATTAGTCGCCCCACAACAAATCTTCGTAACGGCGGACGACTAATCTGCCCAAAATGCGTTCCCACCGGCAACAACATAAATTGCCGGTGGGATGGCATACGCATCGATACGATTTCCCAAAGTCGCCAAAGTTTCCTTGAGAATTGTAGTGACACGTATGCCATCCCACTGGCGATTTACATTACTGCCATTGGGATGGCATTACGGGGAGATTAGTCGCCCGCCATAAGGAAGATTTCTCGTGCCCCAAGTCATTACTACTGTGAAAAACCTAAAACTGAAATCCCCTGCTCTGGTGAATTATAATAAAGTTCTGCAAAGGTTATGAAGATTTCCTGTTCATACTGAAACTATTAGTTTTACTGTTAGGTCTCAGTGTCACTAGATTGTAATGTGTGGGCAAAGCTAGCCTCTTCACCTCAGTGTTGTGAAGGAAACATGCTCTTATCACAAAACATTCTTCAGTATATACACCAGTGATTCCCAACCAGTGGCTCAGGAGCAACATGTTGCCCACCAACCCCTTGCATGTTTCTCCCAGTGGCCTCAAAGCAGGGGCTTATTTTTGAATTTCTGGTTAGGAGGCTAGTTTTGATTGAATAAAAACCCAGTGTAATTGCCAAACAGAGCATTCTGTAGGCTTCCAGTCAACAAAGGGGCTATCAAATAGCCAATTATAGCTCTTTCTGGCACCTCCAGGAACCTTTTTCATGCTTGTGTTGCTTTCCAAAGCTTTATCCATTTAAATGTGGCTGACGGGTATAAAAGGTTGGGGATCCCTACTATACACGGTTATAGCAGGGTCCCTTAATGACCTTCCTGACCTATATCTGATTAAACATTGACCCAGTTATCTATAGGTCCGGTTAGAAAATTCCACCGGACTACACTGGCACAATGATGTGATATGGTTGGCTGAGCAAAATGTGTGCTTGTGCCTGAATTTATGAAGTCAAAATACAATACAGGACAGACTACAAAATCAATCATAAATCTCAATTGTTATAATAACAATGGCATGCTTTAAAACATTTTTGCATTATTAAAGAATCCCCATACTTTAATATGTATGGGAAAAAAGTCTCTAGATGGTTCATTTTTTCATATAATAATCTAGTTTTACTACAAAGTATGCCCCACAAACAGTATCTGCCATTAAAGGAACCGTAACACTAAAAAATGAAAGAGCTTTAAAGTAATAAAAATATAATGCACTGTTGCCCTGCACTGGTAAAACTGGTGTGTTTGCTACAGTAACCCTACTATAATTTATATAATAAGCTGCTGTGTAGCCATGGGGGCAGCCATTCAAGCTGGAAAAAAGGAGAAAAGGCACAGGTTACATAGCAGATAACAGATAAGTTCTGCAGAATACAATAGTGTTTTATCTGTTATCTGCTATGTGCCTGTGCCTTTTCTCCTTTGAATGGCTGCCTCCATGGCTACATAGCAGCTTATTTATATAAATTATAGTTGACTTTCTGAAGTAAACACACAACTTTTACCAGTGCAGGGCAGCGGCACATTATGTTTTAGTTACTTTTATACACTTTAATTTTTTGGTGTTACTGTTCCTTTAAGCTGTATAAGAGTCAAAGAAACACTCTGTCCTGCTTGGCATAGGATGTCGGTGTCAATACAGAGCAAATATTGGTTTATTGAAAGAACCTAGAGGGAAAATCACGAATCCACACCCTTCGCTACTACATGTATTTACTTAGCCATTTGTCTACATAATACCAAGGGCACCAAATACCATATTTTCAAGGAAAACTACTCCAATTTTCGAAAAAACAAGAAGTATGCATAGTTCTCCATAAAGCAGGCATGTTTTCATATGGCTAGTGTGCGATGCATATCCTTTCATGTTCACATTCTCTAGCACTGAATTGGTAATCCTACAGCATAACATGTATCATATTATAGATGGTAGTAGGTGAATTCCTGATTCCTGTTGCTGAAATATGATTCTCCAAAATAGTATTTTCTCTTGTAGAACAATATTCCTATATAAAATATACATCTCACTCCAGATTTATCCGTATGCAATATGTTTGTATTATTTATTAATTTTCTACATACCTGCATATAGTCCTACCTCAGTGACACTGTCTAATTATTTATTCATGCAGTGTCAGCAAAACCTGATCCCAGAGAGCTCCTCATGCAGTCAGTGCAGACCAGGATGTCAGGGCCTTTCCAATTCAGAATGACTGTAACAGGGAAGCTTTAAACATTCTTCGATTACCCCTTAATATATGTTAGTATTAAAATGAAAATGACAGTACAAGTATTGACATATGACTTAGTGCTGTAAAAAGTATGAAAGAAGTGTACACTAATAAAACAAAATACTAACAAGCGTAATCCAACACATTCAAACTCTCTTTGGCATCTTTCTCAAAGTACGTAGAATTCTGTCATGTATTGTAATCGCATTGCTTTGTAATTGTAACTTTAAGGCTGTGTGCCTAAAAGTCACAGTGCACAGTGCTCATGTGGGTATATTAATTAACAGCAATAAAATGTACCAAACACTGCCAAGATTTGCTGCCTAAAATTATTAAAATATAAAATAAATAGTAAATGGGAACTGCAGGAGGTGGCACGTGAGTTTTGATGCCAGTGGCAAAACATCAGCGGCAAAAGCCCTACATGGGACACTTGCCTATATCTGTTCAGCCTATAATTGCATCAGGTATGTAAACAACCATCAGTCAGATTTTTCTTGATCCAGTTTGGGGAGTCATTCCAGTAACAATATCAGCCCTAGAATCAATCTGACTGCAGTCAAACCAAATACAGGTATAGGACCCATTATCCAGAATGCTCGGGACCAAGGGTATTCCGGATAAGGGGTCTTTCCGTAATTTGGATCTCAATACCTTAAGTCTACTAAAAAATCAATAAAACATTAATTAAACCCAATAGGATTGTTTTGCATCAAATAAGTATTAATTATATCTTAGTTGGAATCAATTACAAGGTACTGTTTTATTACTACAGCGAAAAAGGAAATCAGTTTTAAAATTCTGAATTATTTAAATTAAAATGGAGTCTATGGGAGACGGGCATTCCGTAATTCGGAGCTTTCTGGATAACGGGTTTCCGGATAAGGGGTCCGATACCTGTAGTATGTAATAATATGTATGTAGTAGTTTTACAAGGGTAGTTCACCTTGATGATATAGCAGTGATCCCCAACCAGTGGCTAGGGGGCAACATGTTGCTCACCAACCCCTTGGATGTTGCTCTCAATGCTCCCAAACCAGGTAGTTATTTTTGAATTTCTGACTCGGGGGCAAGTTTTGGTTGAATAAAAACAAGATTTACTAGCAAATAAAGCCCCCTGTAAGCTGATAGTGTGCATAGAGGCTGCCTAATAGCCAATCTTAACCCTTATTTGGCACCTCCATGAACTTTTATGGTGCGTGTGTTGCTCTTCAAGTCTTTTTACATTTGACTGTGGCTCACAAGTAAGAAAGGCTGGGGACCCCTGATATAGAGAGTGATATTTTTAGACAATTTGTAGTTGGTTTTCATTTTTTATTTGTGGTTTTTCAGTTATTTAGCTTTTTGTGAAGCAACTCTCCAGTTTGGAATTTCAGCAGTTATCTGGTTGCTGCAAGAGTCTTGTTTCCCTTAGCAACCAGGCAGTAGTTTGAACAACAGACAGAAAGATAAGTTATAAAAAGTAACAATAACAATAAAAATATAGCCTCACAGAGCAATAGTTTTTTAGCTGCAGGGGTCAGTGACCCCCATTTGAAAGCAGGAAGGAGTCAAGAAGAAAACATTGCAAAGTTGTCAGGAATAGGACATTCTATAATATATTAAAAGTTAACTTAAAGGTGAACAAACCCTTTAAGCCATTAAATAAAAAATGTTTAAACATTAGAACTCCTAGCAATCAGGAACTGGGTATGCTAAATAAGGACCATGTACAAATCACCATGTTTTCAACCCATGGCAAAATTAGCAATGCATGCCACACATACATCTCCCACAACTTGCATGCAAAAGGGAAAAGAGAAGTTCAGCATAAGCCCTGTTTAGTTGTCTTGTGTTACTCCGTAATATTTCTAAGTGTGTTATGAAATAGGTTTGGGATTACATGTTAGGCATACAATGTAAACATGTCTACATTACATCTCATAAGGATTATTTCAAATGTGTAGTCCGCTTTTTCAAACAATGTGTTAAAAGGAATGTAAACCTACATAAAATTTTGCCTAATGAAAATGTAATACTAAACACCTTTGATTAAAAATAGTTTAACCGAATTTCTCCCTTTCTGCTATTCTGGTTCTGTCTCTCAAATGCAGCAGATTTCAGCCATGCGTGTTTCTTCAGCTAGCTTCTACATTATTTCAAAAGTCAGAACCGTCAGGGCAGAGAACAGAAGGGGACAGACAAATACTACATTTACAGTTGCAAATAACTGAATTAATGCCTATTGGAAAGTTCCTTAGAGCCATATATTATTTCATTAGGTAATCATTTTAGGGGGTTACCTCTGCTTTAATGGTTTTGGTCATTTGTTTATTTAAAATATTTTGTGTGACTGTATATGCTGGGTGCTGGAGAAAAGCTGAAGGGTATGAAAAGAATTGGAGGTTTGTAGTGCTGTGTGTATATTTAGTGCCCCACATGCTTCAACGTGTTCTAAATATACTTGTTAGAGCTGATGGAGTACAAGCTTGTTTTAAAAGCAGTTCCAGGAAAATAAAGAAAAGAGCTGAAGAGACTGTGTGCTTTATAAGCAGCTTAAAACTTATTTGCTAAAAAGCACGCACAGGAAGCTGGCTGGAAACAAAGCAGGCAAAGCACTTCATGCCATTTTTAATGTTTTAAAAATGTTCATTTTGTTTGCATTTCTTCATAATTCCTGTATCTTAAAATTGACTTAAGGGGCCATTTACAAACGGTCAGATTTATTTTTTTCCAATTCAGATTTTTTAGCAGGAAAAAGGTTTCTTTTTTTTTTACTATGCGACAAAACAGCTAAAAATCCGTATCTGACAATTCACCAGCTAAAACTTGTTGAGATTGTATAGAAGTCAATGGCAGATGTCTCTTTCCTTCCCTGGAGGATGCTTCTTTGCTTCGAAGCTTTAGAGGTTTTTGGATCAAAAGTCGAAAAATTCAGAGTTTTGTGACTTTTTTGCAACTTTTTCCTACTTTTTCAGTTCACACTTTTTACTAAGGGGCACATTTACTAACCCACGAACGGGTCGAAATGAGTCCGATTGCGTTTTTTTCGTAATGATCGGTATTTTGCGATTTTTTTCGTATTTTTTGCGATTTTTTCGGCTTCTTTACTAATTTTTCGTTACCAATACGATTTTTGCGTAAAAACGCAAGTTTTTCGTAGCCATTACGAAAGTTGCGTAAAATCTGGCGATTTTTCGTAGCGTTAAAACTTGCGCAAAACGTTGCGCTTTTTTCGTAGCGTTAAAACTTACGCGACACTTTGCACAATTTAAGTTTTAACGCTACGAAAAAGGTGCAGCTTTTCGCGTAAGTTTTAACGCTACGCAAAAAGCGCAACTTTTTACGCAACTTTCGTAATGGCTACGAAAAACTCGCGTTTTTACGCAAAAATCGTATTGGTAACGAAAAATTCATAAAGAAGCCGAAAAAATCGCAACAAATATGAAAAAGTTGCAAAATGTTCGTTTTCAAGTCGGAACTTTTCCAATTCGGGTCGGATTCGTGGGTTAGTAAATCAGCCCCTAAATGTCAGACATTTGTTTTTGGATCAAAAGTCGAAAAATTCAGAGTTTTGTGACTTTTTTGCAACTTTTTCCTACTTTTTCAGTTCACACTTTTTACTAAGGGGCACATTTACTAACCCACGAACGGGTCGAAATGAGTCCGATTGCGTTTTTTTCGTAATGATCGGTATTTTGCGATTTTTTCGTATTTTTTGCGATTTTTTCGGCTTCTTTACTAATTTTTCGTTACCAATACGATTTTTGCGTAAAAACGCGAATTTTTCGTAGCCATTACGAAAGTTGCGTAAAATCTGCCGATTTTTCGTAGCGTTAAAACTTGCGCAAAACGTTGCGCTTTTTTCGTAGCGTTAAAACTTACGCGACACTTTGCACCATTTAGGTTTTAACGCTACGAAAAAGGTGCAACTTTTCGCGTAAGTTTTAACGCTACGCAAAAAGCGCAACTTTTTACGCAACTTTCGTAATGGCTACGAAAAACTCGCGTTTTTACGCAAAAATCGTATTGGTAACGAAAAATTCGTAAAGAAGCCGAAAAAATCGCAACAAATATGAAAAAGTCGCAAAATGTTCGTTTTCAAGTCGGAACTTTTCCAATTCGGGTCGGATTCGTGGGTTAGTAAATCAGCCCCTAAATGTCAGACATTTGTGCAAATTGAGTTTATTCAACTTTTTAAAAAGATAAAAATGAGAGAAGTTACATGTTTAATAAATCCGCCCCTAAGTGTATGCTAATGTAGCTGAATTTTAGTAACATAAAGTATAAACGTTTCTTTTAATTATGAATTTTATGAGTCTTAACTAGCATTGTAACAGTATTCCTTATAATATGAGTCGGTACAGTGCTGTAGTGGTGCTTTATGGTGTGTCATGATATTTACTGCTCTGCAAAACATTGCCAAGGATTTTATTTTTAACTATTAACTTTCTGTGCTCCACCGGTTTGTTTGCAGGAAATAATTATTGGAATCCTTTCTCCCCACAAGGACTGCGCATCGGGAAGTAAGAATTCACTTACGCAAAGGGCTACTGCTGAGCTGCGCTGTGCACTAATATCCTATAGGAAATTGTGTCTGACTGCTGAGATATAAACTGACACCTTTATCAGCTTTGATAAATGTGTCAGCTTGTTAAAAGTGTTCCTGACTGTCAAGAAAATATACGATCAACACAAAATAGCAAAACCTTCTGGATTTTCCAGTTCAGCCATAAATCAGCCCATTAAAGATCAGTCCCAAACTTCATATTATGCGCTACTGTTATGGTCCTGACTGCCATACAGCCCTTTCAGGTATACTGTCAAAATGGGGAATTTAGCCTAAAGAACAAATTGAATTTTCAAGTTTTTTTCTTATTCTGAAATACTTGAAATGTGTGCCTATTTATTTAAAAACGCAATTTAAAATTTATTTTAAAAACAACTCAAATGCAGTGGAATGCAACTCCCATTGACTTTGACCTAAATTTGCCAACTTTTAGATGCCACATTTTTATATTCATTAAATAATCACAACAATTTGAGTTTCGGAAACTGGTATGGAAGATTTTTTTTTTTTTAATTTGACAATTTTTATTATTTTTCTTTCCATTAAAACAAACAAACAATCACATTACAAGGGTATAGCCTTTCCAAAAGTTGGTCAACTTATGAATCTCGCCTTCAGGCCATACAACTTTTATTAACTACACTCTATACTCAATATAGAGAAAAATTTAGGGGATAGAGAAACAGGAGAGAGAAGGGAAAGATAGAAAAGGAAAGGGAAAAAAAAAAAAAAAAAAAAGGAATTAGGAGACACATAAGTAAGAACATTAAACTAGATAAAACAAGAAACCGGGCCTATTGATACCATGTTAGTATAACATTCATTAACGAGCTTTATAATTTTCCTAGCTTGACCATTTTTTATGATGTGAGCTCACTGAGTTTCTGTTTCTTGAATCAAAGAATTCCAATTTTTCAGTTAAGTCTAGCAAGTTCACCATTGCAGTCATATCAGGAATAGTATCTGTTTTTCATCTTTGTGCGATTAGCAATCTTGCCACTTCTAGAAAGTGTACTACCAGTGTTTTTTGGGCGTATTTTAGGAGGTCAAGTTCCAGGTTAAGTAGAGCTATGGTGGGAATTTTAGGGATTGGGGTGTCCATGACTTTGTTGATAAGATCAAACACTTGTGTCCAGAATGGGACGATTTTAGGGCAATCCCACCAAATATGAGTATGAGTGCCCTCTTGAGCACAGGTATGGAAGATTTTTAAATAGACTTAAATTGGGCTAAAAACTCGAATTCAGATGTTGATAAATGACCCTCTAGGTCCCAGATCATATAATTAAGTGCATTACGCACAGTATACAAAGAAGGCAAAGTTTTTGAAAGTGCATTTCTAAATACAATTTTAATTCTGACACTGCAAATGTTTAATAGACACACTAAGAGCTAAATGTATAAGAACAGCCCTGCTTTCTTCTATAAAGGGTCACTATCTCAGCACAGTTATAGTCACTCAGCATAGTCTTTACTGAGAGACAGATTTATCAAGATGTAAGATTAGAGCTCACCACAGACAAATTTACCCGCATTCCTTTTATTCCTATGGGATTTTTAGAAGCGTATTTATCAAATGGTGTACTCTATCCTTCTCCACTTAGAAGATACGCTTCTAACAATCCTATAGGAATTGATAGAAAGTGGGTGAGTTTTTCTATTGTGAGCTATAATCTCACATATAAATGATGGCCCTAAAGGTGGCCATACACGTGGCGATCTGACGATGTTCATCATCAGATGTGCCACACACCATTCAGGGCTGAATCGGCAGGTAAGGAGGTAGAAACAATAGGATTTCTACCTCCTTCTGCCGATTCAGCTCTGAAGAGAGATTTTGATCAGGCGCCTTCTATGGCGCCCGACCAAAATTTTCCAACTGGTCCGATAGGCGAGTCGGCCGATATCAGCAGGTTCCTGCGATATCGGTCGACTCGCCGACATACCATACACGCACCGAATATCGTACGAAACGAGGTTTCGTACGATATTATCGGTGCGTGTATGGCCACCTTAAGGCCAAGGAGTATTTGCACTAGAATACATTATAATGCATGTAAACCAGTACAGTTCTATAAACATACTAATTACTACATCCCTTTAAAATAGTGTGAGAGATGCAATGAAAAAGATTATTGTTTGGTGTGTTTTCCACCAGTGTTAATAGTGGAATACAAATAGCACCAGGTAAAATGCCTGGTTTTGCAGCAGGTGATGCTGGGTTTATGTTAATGGCTTAGGAAAAGCCAAATGAATAGGTCCCTGGAGTAAATGGAGGGTTAATTGGTTAGGTCATCCATTACAAACTCCCTTTAAGGTTTTGATTTGGCCAGCTGTAGGGAGCTGCCTGATTAGGCTGCAGGTGAGCAGCCAATAAAAGGGCTGTATGATTTACACAGAGAGGGGAGTTGGAATTGAACCTTGACTGTGTGAAGGTCACTCTCAGAGCAGGGCACAGAGCAGGAGGGCTGCCTGTGTCAGGAACTCCCAGAGGAGCTGGGGGTGCCACCTGCCACTGCAGGAAGCAGAGGGAGTTATGACCAGACGGATGAGTGCTGAGAGGACTCGGCAAGGCTTAAGGTGAAGCCTGAGTGTTCCAGAGTGTGGAAGTAACCCTGGAAGGTGAGAACCCTGAAGAAGGGACATATCACAACCCTGATAACAGATAACAATAAAATCTGTGCATATATTGTGAATCTGACGATATCCTTGGGGTACATACAATGCGTTTCCAGGAAGTCACTTTCGTACAACTGCTGTCTGCCAACTATTTCATCTTCAGAACATCCTCCAATTTGTTATTTTTAGGGTTTTATCCTACAATTTCAGTCTAAGTGGAAGATTCATCAAAGTACGAGTTTGAATCCCGAAACGGGTACATTTTCGGGCAGAGGATTCCTTTAAAGGAGAAGGAAAGGCAAAGTGACTTGGGGGTGCACCCCCAAGTGACTTAAATCGCCTACCTTTTACCCCGGGCTGGTGCCCCTGTTCTGAGAGAACAGCACCAGCCCGGGGGAAACTGTAGCGTTTCCTCCTTCCTGCTTCGCTCGCGCGCACGTGCAGTAGAGTGAGAAAGCCGAACTTAACAGAGAAGTCGGCTTTTTTACAACTCATGCTGGATTAAAGATTCTGCACAAGGTACAGAGCTCAGTGCTGATGGCCCAAGGCAGCCCAGAACAGGTATGGGACCTGTTATCCAGAATGCCCGGGATCCAGGGCTTTCTGGATAAGGGATCTTTCCGTAATTGGAATCTCTATACCTTGTCTACTAAAAAATAATTTAAACATTATCTTAGTTGGGATCAAGTACCAGGTACTGTTTTATTATAACAGAGAAAAAGAAAGAAATCATTTTTAAAAATTAAAATTATGTTCTTATAATGGATTCTAGGGGAGATGGCCTTTCCGTACCTTACCGTGTATGGCCACCTTCAGGCCACTGCTTCCTTCCCACCTTCCCACCCCTCTTAATCTTTGTTTATTTTAAAAGTAAAAAATGTTAAGACTTTTACATTTTTAATTTTGTTTAGTTAATCTATATGCTGCAGTAATAGTTTTGCACCAGAACAAAGATTTTGCTGACTGCTGCAATACAAAAATATACATTGTAATATAAGTCTCTATTGACAGTAACATCACTGTATATTAATTGTCTTGTTTACATTTATTTCTGAACTAGCATTCCCAGCATGCTTGTTGTTAGAATGCCAGAACATATTTCAACAAGAGACAACTGGGCAGTTTTGTATTCCTAATGTGTATCTTGGGCATGCCCTGATATGCCTCTGGCCATGCCCCAGATTGCACTACAAGCTCTGCTCCATGCTGCCTGTTTCTGATGAATATTACAGTGTATTATAGGCCATTACAGTGGCAGGGCTTAACATAAATTCAGGTACAAATTACAGGGAGTGAGAGACTGGGCTTTTACTGTGGGTGATCGTGTAGGGGTCACCACTAACCAAGTGTCACTGTTTGCTTTGTAAAGTACCCTGCAGTCTTCCCATATACCTTGGAAAACAATCTAATATAGACTACTTTATGGGGATGATTTAATAACATTTAAGGAATCAATTTTACAAATCGAGGCAAAAAAACATTCCCAAAATCGCATGTTTTTTCCTGTGATTTATTATTATTAACATTTATTTATAAAGCGCCAACATATTCCACAGCACTGTACAATAAGTGGGTTTCATACATTGGACATACAGAGTAACATATAAAGCAACCAATAACCGATACAAAAGGTAAAGAGAGCCCTGCCCAAAAGAGCTGATTTATTCAAATTTGGAAAAATCAAAACCACCTAAAACCTGCCAAGAAGCCACAGAAGTCAGTGGAAATTCCAACAAGGTTATTACGGTACTTTAATCATTTTTTTTTAATTTCCAAAAAAACATAATCATAGACATTTAGTCCCAATTTTAGCCATTGCCTTCCACGGACTGGCTTTAAGATTATATATCATTAATTTCAGCCTGATTTGACCGCTCACATGCAGAGCCTAATTGGGCTGTTCCAACAATTGATTCATACAGTGAGACCTATGCACTGAGGTGACAGATGGGATGCAAATTTCAGACCTGCCCTATGAATATCTGCAGCCCTGGACTGGGACTGAAAATAGGACTGAAAATAGGCCCTGTCATCATGTACAAAGATGCCCAAACAGCCCCCCACAGGCCCACTAAATAGTGACTTTCTGTGGCATTTTACAGCAGCCCCTCTGGTATTCGCCTGTATATACAGATTACCAGTTTGGGTCAGGATATCTCACCAGTTTTAAAGGGGACCTGTCACCCACACATAAAAAGCTGTATAATACAAGTCCTTTAAAAATTAAACATGAAACTCGAAAATTCCTTTTAAAATTAAATCATGCATACCTGTTATAAATTCATTTAAGAGTCTGAACTGTTACTGAACTGTGCCACGCCTCTATGCAACTAGCTACAACTAACTACAATTACTTTCCATTCAGCACTTCCTAGATATCCCCTGGATGGCAAATGCATAATGTTTTGGGGAAAGACAAAGCTTGCTTTAATAACATTGTTCACAATGGCCCCTGCCAACTTACTGTGACTAAATTCCAATGTGAATCCAATGTGTTCCATGGATGGGTCCCCTTTAAGCAACATAACTATTAGACACATTGCCTGCTTTCTGTGTCACAAAAACCCAGTGCAGTGCTGATAGTTTCACATTTTTAAACTACCTGCCGTTTAGCTACTTATCTGCCATAGGTTGTAAAATCCGTGGTGCTCACTTTCCAGTCACCACTGTCACTGTGACTTTTATGTTTCCTGTTTGCTACCATAGTGTATAGTCTGGTAGAGTCTGGTAGCACCTGGCAGGCAACAGCATAAAACAATTTATATAAGCTCTACACAAATCTACCCCCCCCCCCCCATACATATATGAAAACAAAAAAAACTGCTACTTTATTAGGCTGATGCCACACGTGGCATTTTTACGCTGCGTATTTTCTCAGCCTAAAAATGCCGCACAAGCCACACAGCCCCTGACTATGGTGTTTTTCAGCCAAGTACTGGTGAAGTAGCAAATCCCGTTTCCATGGTGCTAATAGTGCAAAATAGTAAAAAACGCCACGTATTTCCGCTAGGACTGGCATCTGCCTTAGTATATACATAGGAACAGGTTGCTGTGCAAATAACGGCGTATTTCGGCAAATGCTTGAAAAATCCGTGGTAAGCCGTTTTCTAGCGTATTTATGCATTGTGTGGTTTCCTTCGAGTCTTTTTCAAGTTATTTCTATGGATGATGATTTCCTTTGTTTTTCAGCCGCCGAGAGAATTAGAAAATACGCAGCATAAAAACGCCACGTGTGGCATCAGCATTAGAGGATACATTCTTGCATGAGTTTCCAAGGCACTCAGATGCCAATCATAATCGCTTGATTTAAAGAATGTGTCTGGGCGTGTTACAAATGGCACTAATGGCCCAGGAAGAAAAGACGTATGTTGTTTGTCAGAATGGAAATTAAAAGTGAAGTACCAGGAAATGCAAGCAATTCATTTGGCAATAACATTTCCTGAAAGCAAGTAAAGTGATTTCAGACGCTGCATTATATGCACCCAATAACTCAAAATTCCAGCTGAAAAAATTGGTTAGGCCATTCTTACCTCTTAACACGATAAAACTCAGATATTCTGCAACAGTTTTATAAATATAAAAGGCAGCAAGTACACATCTGCATCTTTTAAAGCATGAAATTAGGTTCTGCCTACCCCCGGCCAGCTCAGTCAGCAGACACACTGGTGCTGCGGCACCTTAAACATTCGGCTATTAGTCTCTGTGTGATGTCCTAATGGCTTCAAAGTAGTTATGAAACTAACTTTTGGAGGAATGGAACAAGTTATGTAGGCACAAATATAACAGAATACATGTTGCACTGGCAAGTATGAGTTATGGTTGATGTAGGGGGGCTTCATCAATAGTTCCATTATGTGGTGCCCCCTAAACCCCCCCCCCCCATTGCATTTCCATTGTCCTTTCACTACCAACCAGCCCTCTGGCAATTCTAGCTGGAAAAGCGATTGTATATAACACTGCTCTAATAAATATACTGTGCTCTTTGTACTACAGGCCCATCACAGGAAAGACAGATTCACTTCCAGGAACAGTAACCACCTAGTAGCTTCTAAATGTAAACAACAGTATATATATATACAGTATATATATCTCAATCTCTCTCTCTCTACATAGTGGGAGATGTAGGCTTCAAGGGAGAGGTTGATAAACAGAGAATGTTTTCTCTGTTTAAAGGGTTTTGCTGCCTGGCCCTAGAAGCTATAGGGTTCTGGAAGGAACAAGCGTGTCAGGCGATCCATTCCAGTAGAACAGCTCACCTACTGGAGTTTACTTTCCACAGGAAGGCTGTCCTGTGGAAAGGTATTTAATTGTATGGAAAGGTGTGTAGCACTCTCTCAGAGCAGGGAGGATACCTCTCTGTGTTTTAGGACTTCCAGTGGGGCTGGGAGTGCTTCCTGCCACTGCAAGGAGCAGAGGGAGCCTTGACTTGAGAATCACATGAGCTGTGAGGAAGAGCCAGGAGGCTGAGCAATCCCCCAATAAGTATCGTGAGTACAGGGGTGACCCAAACCATTTTGTGTTCTCTTACTGGTAGGCCACAAGTGGCCCAGGTTAGTGAGGGAACTCATTTTATGTGAAGGTAGCGCCCAGAGGGCAAGATTTATTTTTATGATTTGTTTTGTATGCTGAAATGGGCACCCCTGTGTAAGTAAACTGCCTTAAAGCTAAGAAAGTGTCTGTCATGGATCCTGCAAGTTTACTATGGTGCTTGGATGGGGGCAAATGCAAAAGTTTGCTAAAAAGAAAAGTTTGCTAGGAAAAGCAAAGGTTTGAAGATTTAAAGTGACCGACACCATCTTAAAGGCAAGGTTGAAAGCTGACCAACAACAGTGAAGTTGTTAAAAATGTACCGTGAGTTTAAAGTACCCATGCTGTGTGTTGCAGTTGTTGTTGGGCTGTGTAAAATAAATTTGGGCTAAAACCAATGTTGAAAATCCTATGAGAGGTGTGTGGAATCATTGCTTGTGATTCAGAAGTTTTCTGAGAGTCTGCTAACAGGTGCAGGACAATTAAGGCTAATGCCAGACGAGGCGTAGGGTGGATATTTTCGGCAAGCAGAAAAGTGCTTGCTGAAATGTCTCCCTACGTCTCCTACATGTGCCTGCACCCGAATGAATGGAATACGCTCGGGTGCAGGCACATGTAGCCGAAATACACATAAAAACGCAAAAATATCCGCCCTACACACTGGCATTAGCCTAAAGTGGTTAATTGAGTCAGCCTGTTTATCCAATGCTCAGAGTGCAAAATGGCCAAGCAAAACAGAAAAGGCATTTTGGCATACCAAAATGATGCTGTTATAAAGTGTTTACCACAAAGAGATGTGAATTTTGTGATTAAACATGAAACTGCTGGTGGGTATCCGAAATGGGGCATAGACTGTGCAAATCTTGGGGATGTGAATAAATGTGATGCAAGTAAAATATCTCTGTGTCAAGCTGAAGGTTGTGCAAGTAAAGTGTGTGTTTCACAGCCCAAGGGAGTTAACACAAAAGCAAACTTCTAGGTGCAGCAATGGTTAAACAAATTGAAACTGCCAATGAGAGTCAGAAGCTGCAGTGCCTTGCTGAATTGATTCAGTGGTTAAAAGAAAGGACTGTAAAGTGATTAGAAAATTTTTCAGTACATAGCGTTGTAGTTGCACTAGTTAAACTGCTAGAAATGAACCATAACTTTGATACTATAGGGGTGATTCTCTAAAGTTCGATAAGCGTTATCGCATGCTTTTTTGCGTTAAAATTAACGCGAAAGAATGCGCGAAAAATAAGACGCAATAAAATTTTTAGCGCATGCTCTAAATAGCGCTCGTTTTAACGCACCTTAGTGAATCAACCCTTATGAACATTATCTGCCAAGCCTTAAAGAGTATTTTGGAAGTATTTCCTCTCTTAATGTGTGAAGGTAGATGCTTGAACATTATCCTGAAGAATTTGTTGATATTTGGTTGAATTCATCTGACCCTTAACTTTAAAAAGGGCCCCAGTTTCTGAGCTACCGCCAAAGCATGATGGAACCTCCACCAAATTTCACAGTAGGTAGCAGGTGTTTTTCTTGGAATGTGGTGTTCTTCTTCCGCCATGCAAAGCGCTTTTTGTTACTCAATTTTTGTTAAATCAGTCCAAAGCATTATGTTCCAAAATGACTGTGGCTTGTCTAAATGAGCTTTTGCATATAACAAGCGACTGTTTGTGGCGTGAGTGCAGAAAAGGCTTCTTTCTCATCACCCTGCCATACAGATGTTCTTTGTGCAAATTGTACTGAATTGTAGAACAATGTACAGATACACTATCTGCAGTGAGATGTTCTTGCAGGTCTTTGGAGGTGATCTTTGGGTTGTCTGTAACCATTCTCACTATCCTCCGTATATGCCGCTCCTGTATTTTTCTTGGCCTGCCAGACATGAGTTTTACAGCAATTGTGCCTGTGGCATTACTTATAGTTAAAATTAACCGTTTAAACCTCCGAGAAAGCTTTTTGTAGCCTTCCCCTAAACCAAGGGTCCCCAACCTTTCTTACTCATGAACCACCATAAAATGTAGAAAGACTCAGAGAGCAACACAAGCATCATAAAAGTTCATGGAGGTGCCAAATAAGGGCTACGACTGGCTATTAGGTAGCCTCTATGCACACTATCCGCTTACAGGGGGCTTTATTTGGTAGTAAATCATGTTGTTTTTGTTTTTTTTTCAACCAAAACTTGTCACCAAGTCAGGAATTCAAAAATAACTACCTGGTTTGGGGGCACTGAGAGCAACATTCAAGGGGTTGGTGAGCAACATGTTACCCCTGAGCCACTGATTGGGGATCACTGTCCTAAACCAAGATACTGAACAGTCTTTGTTTTCAGATCTTTTGAGAGTTGCTTTGAGGATCCCATGCTGTTACTCTTTAGTGGAGAGTCAAACAGAAGCACAACTTGCAATTGGCCAACTTCAATACCTTTTCTCATGACTACACACCTGTCTATGAAGTTCAAGGCTTAAGGAGCTAATCCAACCAATTTGGTGTTGCCAGTAATCAGTAGTAAGCAGTTACATGCATTTAAATTAGCAAAATTACAAGGGTACCCAAATTTTTGCACATCCAGTTTTTCACATTTGATTTAATTTCATACAACTAAATACTGTTTCACTAAAAACCTTTGTTCAGAAAACAACCCAGTACTCGGATGTTCCTGGGAAATGAAAGACATACCACTGTTATCTTTTTTTGTTGAAAGTGAAATACATTTTTTTGCAGGATGAGAGGGGTTCCCAGACTTGTTCATATGACTGTATATATATAATGTAATATATGTAATAGTGACATGTCTCATCCTTTAGTACTTGTTCTGCAGCTAAAAGGTTTGCCTCTTTAAGAGATCACATATACCACAGTCATCATTTCTAAGATTGCCATATCTCTGAATACCAGAAAAGCCTGTTTGGGTCACTAAGGTCTTTGCAGCTATTGCTGCTGGAATTTGCTGGCAGATATGCACAAGTAAAAGCACACATCAGTTAAATCTGTGACATAGCCTATAGGCAGGGGTGCCCAAAAGGTAGATCGCATTCTACCAGAAGATCACTTTAAAGTTTCTGGTAGAACTCGAGGTAGAATGCAGTGGGATGACATCCCACCACTTGTTTTTTCCCCCAACATACTGGAGCTTTTGAGTGCGGCTGCTCAAGCCATCAGTCTTTGTAGTTTCATCCCAGCATAGAAGATTGTCTCCATCGGGCCGCTATATATATTTATGTTTCTGAGTGCAGACAACAAAGTGGGCCATGAAGAAGGGAAGTAAAAACTACTACAATCCTTTCACATTAAACTTGAAGTTGGCACCTGAATAATGTGTGCATTAAATGTGAATTTGCCACTACATTTATATATACAGTATATATTGCTATGTGCATTTGTTAAACATTGTATGATACTTTGCTGATTGCGCCAAATGATAGATGTCGCACTATTTTATCTGTGGTAGATCTGATGACGGAGGTGGATGCACCTTAAGGTTAGCTTTTAGTATTTAATTAAATGAAACGTTTCAATTTAAAAGAAACTTTTCAATTGGTCTTCATTATATATTTGTTATACTTTTTGAATTATGTGCCTTCTCCTTCTTGCTGCTAAAATTCCAAACAAGAGTTGCTAAACAAAAAGTTAAAATTAAAAAAAAACCCACAAATAATAAAAAATGAAGATCAAACAAATTCTCAGAATATTACACTCTACGTCAGGGGTCCCCAACCTTTCTTACTCATAACAAACTTCTTAATAAGTTTGTACTCACTCTAACGCAAGGTGGAACAATGCATTTTTTCACGTTGTTCCTTGCAATGGAACTAATAAAAGATCTACCACAAGGAACGGCATGAACAAACCCTTCATATCTGTAAAATCCCTTAGAGTAGCACTGCAGGTTTGATCAGTCCAAATTATGCTTTGAAACTATAAATGAAGGGCTGTATTCACTAGTAAATTAAATTATTGAATTATGTTGGATTGAAAACCCCAACATACTGTTCTTCGACTTTGGCTTATTCTTCCGCTTCTTCTTCTTCTTAGCGCCCCCATTTTCTAAACGCTACTCCTCCTACAGTTTTAGGGGTACAACACCCAAACTCCCCACACATCTTCGCCCTATAGCGGAGCAGGTTGCTTGTGCTTTTCTAAGCGATCTCGCCCCCCGTCTTTTTGTGGCGCCCCTCCGAACACCCCAATTTTCCCATTGACTTTGACAGGGAAGATTTTCAAACTGCTGCCACACTTACAGCTTTGAAGCTACACCCCCCAAACTCCGGGGTCCCCAAACTTTTCACAGTTGGTCACTAGGGGACTTCAGTTTTAGTTTTGAAAAGTGGGTGGAGCCACCAACAACCAATCAGATTTCACCAATTGATTTTTATTGGTTTGTTGCCAGGGTTCCCAAACTTTGCATAGTCAGTCACTGGGTGACTACGCATTTAAGGTTTTTTGTATTTTTGTAAGTGGGTGGAGCCACCAACAGCCAATCAGATTTTACCTATTTACTCTAAATTGGGAAATCCAACCTGCTGCCATTCTCACAGTATTAACACCAGGGTCCCCAAACTTTTCACAGTTGGTCACTAGAGGACTGCAGTTTTAGTTTTGAAAAAGTGGGCGGGGCCACCAACAGACAATCAGATTTCACCTATTGAATTTTATTGGTTTGATGCCAGGGTTCGCACTGCGTGACTTTGTACTCAAGTTTAGAAAAAGTGGGCGGGGCCGCCAAAATCCAATCACATTTCTTTCATTGTTTTCAGTGTGGAAATTTTAACTGCTGCCATTCTCACAAGTTTAATGTCAGGGTCCCCAAACTTTGCACAGTTTGTCACTGGGTGACTATGTTCCAAGTTTAGAAAAGTGGGCGGGGCCAACAACAACCAATCAGATTTCACCTATAGACTTCATATGTTTAAATTTAAACTGCTGCCATTCTTTAAATATTAATACTAAGGTCTCCAAACTTTGCAGAGCTAGTCACCTGGAAACTGTGGTTTTAACTATTGATTTTCAATGGGGAAATTCAACCTGCTGCCATTCTCACAGTATTAACACCAGGGTCACTAGGGGACTGCATTTTTAGGTTTTAAAAAGTGGGTGGAGCCACCAACAGCCAATCAGACTTCACCTATTGAATTTTTTTTTTTTAAATTTAAAATTCTGCTTTTCTCACACTATTTATGTCAGGGTTCCCAAACTTTGCACAGTCAGTCACTGGCTGACTACATATTCAGGGTTAGAACAAGTGGGAGGAGCCACCAACAGCAAATCCACCCATTAGATTTCATTGGTTTATATTTAAACTGTTGCCATTATTTAAATATTAATTCCAGGGTTGTTAAAGTTTCCAGAGTCACTGGGTATTTGCCGTTTCAAGTTAGAAAAAAGTGGACGGAACCAATAAACAGCCAATAACATTTCACCTATTTACTATGGTAATGGTACAATGGTGAAGTGTAAAATGCTGTCAGTCCCCAAAATTTGCAAAGTTGGTCACTGGGGTACTGTAGTTCAAAAATAGGAAAAGTGGGTTGGGCCACTAACAGCCAATCAGATTTCATCCATTGAATTTAATTGGTTTAAATTTAAAATGCTGCCATTCTCACACTATTTATGCCAGGGTGCCCACTGTTTGTCACTGGGTGACTTCAACTCAAGGTTAGAAAAAGTGGGCACACCCACCAACCACAAATCACAATTCACCTATTGACTTTTATTGGTTTAAATTTAAACTGCTGCTGTTCTTTAACTATTAATGCTAGGGTCCCTAAACTTTGCAGAGTTAGTCACTGGGTAACTGCAGTTCCAGGTTAGAAAAAGGGGGTGGAGCCACCAACCGCCAATCACTGTTGTCACTTGTTGACTTTCAGTGGGGAAATTTAAGTTGCTGCCATTCAGACACCATTAAAACCAGGGTCCCTAAACTTTGCACAGTGGTTTTTACTATATAACTGTGGTCCATGGTCAGAGAAAGTGGGCAGAGCCCATTCAGTTTTTCAACCCAACATGAAGTTTGTTCTCAAACTTCCCTTTCTAGTTATATTTGTAATTCATTTATAAAGAAGATAAATATTATATATGAGAGTTTGTGAATAACATAAAACATCTATAAGTAATACTGGTACAGTGCTAATCAGGTGTGTATGGTATTTTTATGTATTAAGTATTTAAGTATTTATCTTATAAGCCCTAAGGGTTATGATCACTGCCTTGAAATGTCACATGTGGTTACGAGATCATGTGAAAAATTGGTAATATTTTTAGAAAGTCCACCTAGAAGGTCTACACTGACTGAATTTCATGGTTTTCCTTGCAATTACTCTTTAAGTATGGTGTAGACAGCAAAATTCGAACACAATATGCAGTTGTCATGATTTTTAATCCTTTGTGGTTTTTAATTATTTTTATAATTTATTTACATTTTGGCTGTGCAGTTTCTAAGGTTTAGGATTTAAACTGTTTTCCGGTTGCTAGTGGTTAATTACCCTAGCAACTAGGTGATGATTTTGGAAACTAAATAGAAGATTAATAGTAGAAGGCCTGAAAAGAAAAAAGAATGAAAAATGAAGACCCACAATCTGTTGGTCTGGTCTGATGGAGGTCCCTGCCCCGTAGAGCTTACAATCTATATTGTAATATATATAATATATTGTACAATCTAGTCTAGGCATCTACCTGTAGTATGGATAATGTGTGGGTCACAAAAGATCAATGAATCAAAGTATTGTTTAGTTGTGCACTTCAGCTAGTCTCCCTGTCACCATTTGCCAAACATTGGTGTAATAGTGCCATCACTGATATTACCATAGTGGACAAACCTGGCACAAGTAGTACAATCCCTTGAAACAGGAAGTGCTCAGCTCAATGATAGGTTAGACCTAGAGTATACCCCAGAGGTGTAAAACAGTCAGGGTCAGTGAGTAAGAGCAGTTCTGTTCCCAAACAATGAGAAGTGGTTGCAATACAATGCAATACTTGCCTAGAGCAAGGGCCACAGTAGAAAGGGACCCAGGAAATATTCTCCTCCCCTGAAGGTCATTCCCTGAGGGTTTAATCTGTGGGTTAGACTACATATCCCAAAAGATGAGTTATTTGAGTGAGTTTTTGTCTGTTGCCATTTATATCATTAGAACTATCAATTTATTAGAATGTCTTTAGAAAATAACATGGTATTGATGTACTGTATATATTCTGTTTTTGTTTGGGAGTCCAACTACAGAATCCTTCCTCTCCCACATTAATGTGGGCCCATCTAATTTAAAGCGTCCTGTGCAACTCATGCTCTACTGGGGGATGCTGGGATTGTCATTCACCAGGCCTTGCGACAAGAGATATTAGCAGTTAAGAGAAAAGCTGTGTCGTAAGCAAGAGAAATACCACATTGGGCAAAACTATGTATTTTTTGTTACTTGTGTTAAATAAATTAGTTTCACAAATAGCTTTTCTTACAAGTTTACTTGTTTATTAAACATTGAGACTGCACGGTGCATCTAAACACAATAATTGATTCCTGTAGATCTGTGATGCAGGTACAATGGCAGATGTTCCATTAGGTAGTTAGGCTGCATATCATTGCTTATCATTCCCAAGGTGTGAAGAACAAGTGCAAGTGGCTTCTCTATTATAACTGAGCCTTTATTTAACACCTGTTTAAGGGCTCTCTGAGGCCTGATTGTGACCACTTCACTTTATTGATTTATCTGCCCCTTATCAGCAGTCACATTATTTAGTAACTCTCCAGCAGAGAAAAACTTTGCATAGCTCGGAGAATAGGAATCACCAACTACAGCAAAGAAGAAAAGTCAGCTGAAGCCATGTCCTCTACTGAAAAAGCATTTATGTATGAAGTTTCTTTTTGGCAAAGTGAGTGAATTCCCATTGTTTTGTTAGGTGGCAATAATCTGATCATATAGTATGATTCACTGCAATTTTTTTACTTTTTGAGTACAGGTTTTCTTTAAATCCCCGTAACTTAGCTTCAAACTTTTGAAAGCTTTATAAATATTTATAAACATCACTGAAAACCACCCATGTGTTGTTACTATGTCAAGAAGTTGTAATTAAGTAAACCAGCAAGTGCTCTAGTACTTCGGGGCATAGAATGCACACATGTAGATTTCCCAGGAAATGGTTTCCACACTAGGGGGCACATTCATCAATGTACGATTGAGTCAGAATACTAAAAATTCTGCGCGTATTTTCTACAATATTTTCTTTAATTTGCACGACTTTTTCATACTTTGTGACAATTTGTGTTACAATATCGTATTTGTCGCAACGAGTACGAACGTTTCGGGATTCATTCAAGCTTTGGTATTGTGACTTTCCTTGGGCCAGGTTGGAGCTGCAGAGTGCCATTGAGTCCTATGGGAGACTTTCCTTGGGCCAGGTTGGAGCTGCAGAGTGCCATTGAGCCCTATGGGAGACTTTCCTTGGGCCAGGTTGGAGCTGCAGAGTGCCATTGAGCCCTATGGGAGACTTTCCTTGGGCCAGGTTGGAGCTGCAGAGTGCCATTGAGCCCTATGGGAGACTTTCCTTGGGCCAGGTTGGAGCTGCAGAGTGCCATTGAGCCCTATGGGAGACTTTCCTTGGGCCGGGTTGGAGCTGCAGAGTGCCATTGAGCCCTATGGGAGGCTTTCCTTGGGCCAGGTTGGAGCTGCAGAGTGCCATTGATTCCTATGGGAGACTTTTCTTGGGCCAGGTTGGAGCTGCAGAGTGCCATTGATTCCTATGGCAGGCTTCCAAAATCATGCACAGAAGGATCAGAGTCAGGAAGTTTTTTGCGGCGTTTACGATCGTTCAGATATGAAAATTTTGTAACTTTCGGATCGTACCACGATATTTTCGGATCTTAACGATACGATTTTTCGCAACATTTACGCACATTAGAAATTTTTGTTAATAATACAAATTTTCTTGGACTTTGATCAATGTGCCCCTGAGTCTCAATTACGTTGGATCCAGTGTGTCTCGGCATTACAAATATTAAAGGGATGATTTACAGGTCAGGGCCCTTGCCTCAAGAACCTTGGTTATTACATTCCTAGAATGGAGTAAAAAGAGCTGCACTCCCTGTCAATACAGGCATTCGGCAGTAGCGGGGCATGTGGGCATCCCATGGAATACACCCTAGGTAGATTGGGGTATACCAGAGGCTGCAAGGACAGGGAGGCCTTCTACTTACCATAAGCTTATTGCAGGAATAACATCACCTAATGAGTTTATATCATAGTAGCTGTGGTTAATCAAAACCCACATTTGTCAAATTCAACCTTTTGTCCAATAAAAGCCTACCAACCTGCTAGGTTGTATAGCATATACAAGGAGCATGGTACAATATATATACACTTGTGTTCATGAAGGAGGAGACCAGAGAAATGACTCCTATGGGACCATAAGATTTATGATGGCTGCTAGCCATATATCATCTTCCACTTTACCAAAAGACTTCTTATGTGGAAACGTACCCTGTATTCCATGTATTAGATCATATTTGTGTTGCTGCTATGGGAAAGAGCACATTAACACAAATCCATAAATAGCTTTCGCTAAAAAGAACATTTGCTGGTTTCTATGGGTTTGTGCCACCACTCCAGGGTCCATTACATTGGCGGGGCAGCAGCAGTTCCACATGCGCCTCAGCTCTTGCCTCTCAGTCCCTTCTCTTTACCCGGCGGTTCCCTCTCCCGGTACTACTTGCGCCGAGTCACATCACGGCTGCCTGCGCGCCTCATGCAGCGCTAATTACATCACACGGACTAGCTAATGTATCGAAGCGAGTCCGGGACCATTCCTGTTCCACTCAGACACAGGTATCGTCTCGTTTGAATGAAATGGTAGATAAGAATCGAAATAAACAGACTCCTAAAATGGAAGAGGAACATCATTTATCGCCCTTTTCTGCAACAACCCCGCCCCCTCCAAAGCCTATCCCAGAAGTAATATTAGATTAACATTCTCGTCCCCCCTCGCCTTCCTGGAGGTGTAACCCTATAGCCCTTGTCCCCCTGCGCTGGGCTTGCGTGGTCTCGCCTGGGGGGGCTTGCCCATCTGTATGTGTATGTTACAAAACGGATACAGGTCAGGGAAGTCACAGAGCTGGCTTTCATAATAACCGCCCCAAGTGGAAGAGCAACACTTACTGGGGATTTCCATTTTGCTTTAATCCATCACCTCAAAGAACACTTCCTCCCAACCCCTTCCCCCAGAAAATTCCTTTCAACCGATAACCATATGACATGTTAGTGCTCCCGCCCCCCCTGCTATGTTATTGTTGGCCCCCGCCTGTGTGACGTATATGGGGGCAGCCCCGCCCCTCTCCCTGTTCAGTAAACCTGTATAGAGATACACTGTGAGGCAGCCAGTGGTACTGAATTGCGTGTGGTTACGGGAGGTAAGTACGTTTCCCCGGGAGCAGTGTATATGTGTGTATGGGGGAAAGTGTGCCTAATACCTCATCTCCAGCACCCCTTCCCCGGAGGTGGCTATCGATTTGGGCATCTTCACCTTGAAGCCACTTGCGTGTAGCGATAGTTTCGGTGCGATTTGTTCAGCAGGCAGGCAGGCAGGCAGCATGTGGTGAATGTGTGGGAAGGCTAAGATCAGCCGTGCATAGAGTGTGTGCGCAATCACTGCTCTCCCCAGTCCGTCTGTTCATACACCGAGCGCTGTACCTGTATGGCGGCACGGCCATGGTAGCGTCTCATAAGGATGGCTGGCGGTAGCAACCATTTCTGTCTGTAGACCTGATCTTCTTGTGTCTCCGCTTGCGATGTCGTGAAGGTCATAGGGTTACCCTAAAGTGACCTGCCCTTATCGCCCCTTTCCATTCGGGTAGGCGCTTAGAGTAGATCTTCATGTGTGTGGTAAAATCGCTCTTGATCTGTACATTTGATCTGCTGTCCTGCCACTAAGACCACTTTATATTCACATACAGTAGTGCTAAGTCGTATGAATTCAATTTTACATTTAAACGTGAAATATATGGGTCGGTTCTGTTCCAGTTTCAGCAAGTTGGATTTCTCCCCAGCTGTTGCACATCATTTTACTGGCACTAGGGAACACACTAGCCATGCAGTTCTTTTCCAGTGTCTGTTACATGGCATCCTCCCTAATAACACAGGCATCAGCTTGTACTGGTAGGATACTGACTAGGTGGCAATGCCAACTTGCCCCAATAACACTTTGATCTCTTTTGCCATCCCTGGGGAAACCATGTTCATTTTGTAACCAAAATTGCTGTACAGGTATAGGACCCATTATCCAGAATGCTCGGGACCAAGGGTATTCTGGATAAGGGATCTTTCCGTAATTTGCATCTCCATACCTTAAGTCTACTAAAAAATCAATAAAACATTAAACCCAATAGGCTTGTTTTACATCCAATAAGGATTAATTATATCTTAGTTGGGATCAAGTACAAGGTACTGTTTCATTATTACAGGGAAAAAGGAAATCATTTTTAAAATTCGGAATTATTTGATTAAAATGGAATCTATTGGGAGAAAGGCATTCTGTAATTTGGAGCTTTCTGGATAATGGGTTTCCGGATAACTGATCCCATACCTGTACTACGACTTCCAGCATTCCTGAGCAGCTGAACGTAGTTGGTATATGATGGGGGTTGTAGATCAGTGAGTGCTGGAGGCTTACAGTTTCAGAATTGCAACCCTAGACTGCGCTGTCATTTATCTCTCATTCCTATCACGTCTGTCATATTCTGTTTTATTTATATACCTCTAAGGGCACTGTTCAAATTTAAACAACAGTAGCAGAGGGATGCAGTGGCAACTCTGGTGATATTTCCGTGCCAAAGGCAGCCATACATGGGATGATTGGGCACACACACTGACAAATCACACCACTCTCTGAAAAGGGCCACACACAATATGGCTGCCTTTCTATTGTTCTGATTATTTATGCAAACAAACCATCCGAACAGCAGAAAGTGAATAGGAGCTGTGACATTTCACTTGCTCATGTGCTAATGTACCATGTACCTTTCCAAATACTGAACTTTCCAATATCCATAGTACACGGTTATTGATCAGGACTGGTGTGCCAACATACATTTTGTTTTGTGCAATATTATTGGTACATAAGTTATACAGCTAGCTCAATCACCTAACTCCAAATTTGCACATTTTCTTATTTTTGCCTTCATCTCCACTACAGATGTAGTGTGTATTTTTTTTAATCATTGCAGTTACATACTAGAGGTGGATTACAGCCTCATTAATAAGGTCTTTTAAGAATGAATACCAATGCATTTCAATGGTATAAGTATTCAAAACATGTGGTGGAGGGAATAGTAAGAAATATACAGTATTTGTCCTTACCATGCTATTCCATCCACTGCATCTCCTGACTATTCATATCACTGGTATTTTTTTTTTATAAATGTGCAAATAACTTTAAAATCATTGATAATGTTTAATCAGTGTATTTTGCAAAGCTGCTTAGAATGGAGCTTATGCCATACATTTATTGGCAAAGTAACTGAACCACCAGGGTTCTGGCAAAATAAGTTAAAATGTACACCATTATCATTTCTGTAACCATGTGTTTTTGAGACAGTGCTTGTAATGTGCTTGAGGAAGAGGGTTACATTCCCAGAAGCTTGCCAAATTATTCAACCTAATTAGGTGCTATTCCTTTAGATTGTATGCACAGGGCATTCCATTTTTATTCTGTAACCCTTGTTTGTTACCAGAATTTAAAGAGCTGTGTAACTTACTGATGCTATATACATAATTGATAATGCCCAATCTCTTTGGATTTCATGTGTCACTTGCTCTTCATAAATATGACAATATTCATCAAAAATGGAGATTCTGTAGTTTCTATAAAAACCTGGCACATTCTGCACAAACAAAAACCTTGATTTGGAACTGATAGCCTGCGTGGGCCACGCCCTAGCTTGTCTCCAGAATATCTGCTGCCTCCATTTTACCTTCCATCACATCCTTTGGTGAGGAGACATGTTTACATGCATGACCTCTATTAAGCTTACAAACAAAAGCTGCTCTTACTCATTCCCAGAGGTAATTGCATTATCCATTCCAAGGAACGTTAGAAGGCTGCCTTAGGGCATGCAATCAGCTCCCAAGTGCAAACACTGTAGGCTGGAATTCATAGAAAGAGGCCAGCTGTTTAACATGTAAAGTAAGTTATTAATATGCTAAATCTGGCTGATGTGTGTGTGTGTATATATATATATATATATATATATATATATATATATATATATATATATATATATATATATATATATATATATACACACAGCAAATGTTATGGTAATTTGCTTTAAATTGCCATGTTTGGTAACTTATAAAAGTCCTTTGCTCCTTCCTACAACCTTAGTCACAGACAATTTTCCTAAGAAATGCAAGCTGGGTGGTGCCAGTCTATGAAAAGGGTGACTGGAGGCAAAGTACCACCGTATGGGGTGTATTTAGTTTCAGCGCTGGACTCCTGACCACATATGTTAGGCACCCCCCCTCCCCCAGTGAAACCCTGACCGTTGCCGTAGAAAACTGCACTGGCTGGGTTGTATGCAACAAAACACTCCTCTTTCTTCTCCGGTTTTCGCGCATGCACAGTGGAGTAAAAAGCCAAACTTTAACAAAAAGACCAGCTTTACGCTCAACTGTGCATGAGCAGGCCCCGGGATCTCGTCAAAAGAAGGAAGAGCATGGTGGTGCCTAACATTTGCCTAGTGATTTAGCCTTTACTTCTCCTTTAACATATTATTTTTTATTATTATTACAAAAGAGTTTAGCTTGCAGACACTTTATACATGAGAGGTACAGGTATAGGATCCATTCTCCGGAAACCCATTATCCAGAAAGTTCCAAATTACGGAAAGGCCATCTCACATAGACTTTATTTTAAACAAATGATTCTAATTTTTAGAAATTATTTCCCTTTTCTCGGTAATATTAAAACAGTACCTTGTACTTGGGCCCAACTAAGATATAATTAATCCTTATTGGATGCCAAAACAAGCCTATTGGGTTTATTTAATGTTGAAATGATTTTTTAATAAACTTAAGCATGGAGATCCAAACTATGGAAAGATCCCTTATCTGGAAGACCCCAGGTCCCGAGCATTCCGGATAACAGATCCCTTACCTGTATTTTCATATTTATTTACAGTAGAACCCTTCATTTACATTTTTATGTTTTCCTGGTGCAGGCAAACTTCATTTTTTTTTTCCTGGATTTTACCTTTTTTACCAGAATTTATGCATTTTGACGCTGTAAAATTTGTGTTCCACTGTGGTTTGGGTTCATGGTTTTTGTTATCGGACCCCTTATCCGGAAACCCATTATCCAGAAAGTTCCGTAATACGGAAAGGCCATCTCCCATAAACTCCATTGTAATCAAATAATTCATATTTTTAAAAATGATTTCCTTTTTCTCTGTAGTAATAAAACAGTACCTTGTACTTGATCCCAACTAAGATATAATTAACCCTTTATTGGAGGCAAAACAATCCTATTTTTTTTGTAGACTTAAGGTAGGAGATCTGAATTACAGAAAGACCCCTTATCCGGAAAACCCCAGGTCCCGAGCATTGTGGATAACGGGTCCTATACCTGTACTAATTATTTGTTTTCTATGGTTCCTACATTAATGTGTTTTAATAGAATCCCCTTTGTAGTTCTTCTCTGTCCAGCTGTGAAGCATGGGGGATTGTTTGTACCCAATATAATTATGCATGCATGCTTAGGACACTACTGGTAAAAACAGTGGGATTTATACACATGGAAAGAGTGGAATAAAAATAAGATTATAGGGCAGATTTGTCAAAATGTGAGCTTAATACAGTGATCCCCAACCAGTGGCTGGGAAGCAACATGTTGCTCGCCAACCCTTTGGATGTTTCTCCCAGTGGCCTCAAAGTAGTTGCTTATTTTTGACTTTCTGGTTAGGGGGCAAGTTTTGGTTGCATAAAAACCCAGTGTAATTGCCAAACAGATCCTTCTGTAGGCTTCCAGCCAACATAGGGGCTATCAGATAACCAATTATAGCTCTTATTGGCACCCCCAGGAACCTTTTTCATTCTTGTGTTGCTCTCCAAAGCTTTTTCCATTTAAATGTGGCTCACAGGTATAAGGGCTCTGGCACACGGGGAGATTAGTTGCCTGCGACTAATCTCCCTGAGTTGCCATCACCTGCCATCCCACCGGCGAAAGTGTAAGTCGCCGGTGGGATGACAACACACTCGGCGGCGTGATTTTGGCAAATCGCAGAAAAAGCCTCGCGAGGCAACTTCGGCGATTTGCCGAGATTGCACCGCCGCGTGTGCCATCCCACCGGCAACTTACACTTTCGCCGGTGTGATGGCAACTCAGGGAGATTAGTCGCCCGCGAACAGGGAGTTTTGTCGCGGGCGACTAATCTCCCCGTGTGCCAGAGCCCTAAAAGGTTGGGGATCTTTGGCTTAATACATAAAACCTTACCCATGTTCTGTTCATTCCTATGGGATTCTTAGAAGTGTATTTAGCAATGGGTAAAAGAGTTCTTCATTTGCTAAACATGCGTCTAAAAACTCCATAGAAATGAATAGAACATGGGTGAGTTTTTATGTATTAAGCACTAAACTCACATTTTGGTAAATCTACCCCTGTATATGTAAAATTGTCACAAAAACGTCATATTCACAAAAGCCTCATTCCTATAATGTGTATGCGAATTTTGTACTTTTAGCCTTGTCAGTTCATGTGACACTATCATGAATTTTTAGTATGAGTTGCAAATTGCACAAATTTTTGAGAATAGCAAAATAATATTTCAAGCTCTGAGTTTTTGTGAAACCCCAGCCACATGCCCCACTATCAATGCCAAAACAACACCATAAGAAAAGAACTGCCTTTTTATCTAAGTAGAGTTCATTTGAAAGCAAGCTGCATTTTTGGACCGTTTATGCTAAATGTAGCCTTGTAAGAGAGAATATTAGTCAGATCCACATTAGATCTACACATCTTTTACCAAATTGCCTCAAATGTTCTTACAGATGAAAGTTAAGACATATTTTTTTTGTTAAACATATATGATTCTGCCCATTTATTTTGTTTTAAAAATAATCCCTCCAGCCTTTCCTCCCACACACATTCTATGGCACTGGCATGCTGCCAAATGTGTCCCAGTGAGTAAAGGATCCTTGTTGCGTGAAAACTCTGTTTCCTTTTGTGCTAGTCTTGGGAAGAACTTTTTTCCTAGTTTAAAAAAAAAAATCTTGATTTTGTTTGAGGTCACATAGTAACTTAGACTGAAAAAACTCACTTGTCCATAGAGTTCCACCTTTTATGCCTATATAAAAATGTGCTTAACTGCTAGTTGATCCAGATGAAGGCAAAAATCCCAAACTGAAGCCTCTCCAATTTTCCTCAGAGGGGGGGAAATTCCTTCCTGACTCCAAGATGACAATCGGACCAGTCCCTGGATCATCATGTACTAAAAGCTATTTTCTTTCTTTCTCACAAAAAGCCATCCAACCCCTTCTTGAAGCTATGTCTAATGTCGGTGGGAAAACATATACATTCTCTAGTTTTTTCAAAGTTGCTTCATGAGAAGTTAATTGTGGGAGCCACCATTTTTAATAATTTACATTTTTTATTTATTTCCCTAAACTGGCTTAGTCATTGTAAAAGCTAATTCTGTTGCAGGCTCAAATCCTTGTGGGTAGAAAATGTTTATCTCAATGGGAGAGCACCCATCCTTTCGGATCAGCTGAAATCCCCACATTTTTTCAAGCATGGCCCTAAATATAACAGTTTAACTATTTGGCAAATACTTGGGCTGTCCTGGCTACTCTTTTGGAAATTTGTGCTTGGTAACGTTATACTTTATTTAAAGTTTGATTTTGGCGAACTGCTGGCAAGGATGTTCCACTGTCTGATAAAAAGCCTTTTGTTGGTAATCCATGCAAGAGAAGAATACTATATGGCTCTGCATATAGTAACTATCATGTGCCCATCTATTTTTATGAGCATAAATTGAATACTTGAACAGGCATGAATACTTGAGCAGGATTGCTTCTATACACACATGAATGCAAGTTTTATTTCAGTATATATTTAACAAATGGTATCTTGGACACCATGATGCTGTCAGATGCTAATGAATGTGAAGACTCATGGGTTTGTTTTGGAAACATCTACAGGATACATATAGCAACATTATCTACAGTATCTCCCTAGAGAGGCTAAGGTGTTGTCTGAATCAATAACAAAGACTTTAAAAGTCTTATTAGGTTTGTGATTGAAACACTGATGTTTTCTTTCTTTTTCCTTTGTATTACAGAGTCAGTTGGGCCAGTGACATGGAGATGAAAGGTAATGCATTAAATATTTTCAGATTTATGCCACAGTATGTATCACTAATAAAATCAATGGTATCAATTTCACCAACCACAACACTGAATACACTTTCCATTACGTTTTTTTTATGCGGGAGCTGCCACTCCAACAGAATATGTGGGGAATGTATAATATATTTATATGGTGCAGAAAAGCTGTGCCCTTTCAAAACCTAGGTACATACATCCAAGCCTGCATCTCCTGCTTGCCATACATGATTCAGTAGGTAGTCCATGGCCTGACAGCTGACTCCATTAAGACCCAATGATATATAAGCAAAAGAAAGAAAATATATAGTACAGGTATAGGATCCCTTATCCAGAAATTTCCGAATTACGTAAAGGCCATCTCCCATAGACTCTATTATAAGCAAATAATTCACATTTTTAAAAATGATTTCCTTTTTCTCTGTAATAATAAAACAGTACCTTGTACTTGATCCCAACTAAGAAATAATTAATCCTTATTGAAGGCAAATCAATCCTATTGGATTTATTTAACATTTATATGATTTAGTAGTAGAGTGGAAGTGTGGAGATTTAAATTACGGAAAGACCCCTTATCCAGAAAACCCCAGGTCCCAAGCATTCAGGATAACAGGTCCCATACCTGTATAGTATTTGTATTAATGAAAACAACAGAGGGGCCATTTAAAGGAAATTCAGCGTGGAATAAAAAGTATGCACACAATTATTTTTTCTATTCCCAACATGTTTCGCAAAAATGTTTGTGCTTTCTTAAAGAGATCCTTAAAAAAATGAATGTTCGTGGAATTATTAAACGCTCTGGTGGTAAATACTCTGCCTGTGGTACATACTGTCTCTAATTGCCCCCTAGAGCTTACAATCTAAATGGGATGGTAACTTACAGACACAAAGCCAGGAATGTATGCAGACACAAGAGAAGAGATATAGTGAGGCACAGAGGAATGGAGCTATTTGAAGGTTAAGAGAAGGAGTTTGTAAGTTATTCTTGTTTTTATGGGAAGCCATAAAAACAAGTTGACAGGGTTAATGAGTGTGCCATCGATGGAGATAGTAAAGGGGGGAGTAGGGCCAGGCTTAGGTGGAAAGGATGATCATTTCAGATTTTGTTAGGTTCAGTTTGAGGTTGCATTGGTTCATCCAGCTAGAGATTGCAAGGAGGCTGTTGAGATTTGAGTCTCAGTTTCAGTTACTGTTAATGAAGGGGTCACAAATTTCATTTGGATATCATCAGCATACAGAGCCAAAGCCAGATGAGTGGATGAGATCTTCCAAAGACAGAGTGTAGAGGGAGAACAACAATGGCCCAGAGCCTTGCAGTACCCCTACATTAAGTGGAACTGGAGATGAGGTTTAATTGATATAGTGAAGAAAATATCCAGGATGCAGCCTGAGTACGGATACCAATCAAATGCAGAATTTGCATCAGGAGGAAGTGGTCGACAGTATCAAATGCAGCCAATAGGTCAAGGAGGATTTGTGTAGAGAAGTGGGCTTTCCCAACCTGAAGATCATTTGTTACTCTGCACAATGCAGTCTCAGTAGAGGAAAGGAAAAAAAACAGTACAGTGCAGGAACAGAAGAACTTTTTTTTTTGCAGCTGACTTTTAGCATGTACAAATGAAGGGACAGATTGCAGTGATAGGTAAATTAGGGGTTTCTGTGTTGTGTGGAGCTCTTTAATACATTTTAGTTTGATGGCCACTGTTCCCCTTTAACATTTTAACTGCAGGATGGATGTTCTTAAACATCAATCAACACCAATGGAAAAGTTGCTCAAATTATATCTATGTACACCTTAAAATGTAATGTAGCTAGCAGTGTCTTTAAATTCTTTTGTGTTTTTTTTTTTTTATTAGGTGGTAATGAACCAAATCCCAATTCAGGGTATGGTAACCAAGGGTATCCAGGTGCAGATTATCCAGGATATCCCCCACCACAAAACCCCTATGGGTATCAACCTGCTGGGTACGCACCGGCGGGGTACCAGACCGCTGGTGCTCAAGTTCCACCAGGCTATCCCCCTGGGCCTTATCAAGGTAAGAAAACCATGTACAGGTATGGGACATACCTGTTTTCATATCAAAGTAATAACATATCTCTATAAAGTGATTTAAAATATATACAATAAAAAAAACACAAAATAACTGTATACACCCCCTAGTAGTATGTATGTGTGTATATTTTTATTTATAAAGTGCTGCTTAAGTACACAGTGCTGTACAGTAGAACAATAAATTAATACAACAAGCAAAAGGTTATTACAATAATAGATAAATACAATGTATGATAATATATATAAATGAATACAGGGTATGGTTGCAACAAGTTAAGATTTAAAGAGACAAGAGGATAGAGGTCCCTGCCCCATAGAGCTTACAGTCTAAATAAGAGGGTAACTTACAGACACAAATAGAAGGGTAATAGTGCTGCAGGTAACAGTGGGTGACACTGCAATATAAATTCTAGTTAAGATAGTTCTGTAGTTAAGATGGGTTGAAAAAAGACCAAAGTTTATAAAGTTCAACCCGTCCCAACAAAACTCAGTGCACATATATTCACATAATTATCTAAATACTCTCATATATCCAATTAAGAATTTGTAGCTGGACTTGAAGAAGGCTGTTCCCTCCCAAGCCACATGAAACATGATATGTCCACACAGACTTAAGGCTTACAGCTACTAAATACTGACTTAAAGGGGATGTATAATTATGCAACAGATTATTGTTTTTTATTTTAACTAATTGAAATCACTTTGCAGGGATCTGTTTTTGCTTTGAACTTAATCTATTTCAGTTGATCAGTGTAAAAATATTAAATCCATTGTGTTCCATGGTGAGCAAACATAAGGATTTCCAGGAGTGTAGTCTAGTCATATACTATAAGGCAGATTTATCAAAGTGTGAGCGAGCTCATCACAGAAAAATTCACCCACTTTTTGTTCATTCCTGTGGGTTTTTTAGAAGTGTATTTGTCAAATGGTGACCTTGAACTCTGACCTATTGATAAATACACTTCTAAAAATCCCATAGGAATAAAAGGGTAAGCTCTAATTTCACACAAAATTTGCACATCTCCTAAAAAAACATTTTGGTTGAGAAGGGGTGCAAACAAGAAGAAATTTTAGGAAGAAAGCTCAGGATTACTCCTAAAATTTGCATTTGCATAGAATACCGTTGAGACTAAGCCTCACCTACTGGGTTTTGAAGCACAGCCAGTACAAGTACAGTATGATGATAAGATTTACCCTAAGATTTTAACCTTATTGTAATGCAGGGCTTCCCAATTACCATATGTAGTGCCAGGGAAGTGGAACAGCAAGAAAAACATTTTAGTCGAGGAGAAACATGCAGTGCAAAGCAGAAGGAATTCTGGGAAAGAAGCTCAGGGTTGCTCCTAAAATTTCCATTTCCATTACATTACCCGAGATCAAGCCTTACGTGCTGGTTTTAAGGGCAAATACTTGTGGCGATTAGTTGCCACAACTTTAAAACCTCAGTAGCAGCAACTAATCACAGATATTTAACTGCCATAGATTAATGTATGAGCCACAGCAACTAATTGCGCATAGTTTGTGGTGTACCGAATAGTTGCCTCAACTTTTTAAAAGTTGCAGCGACTAATTTTCCCATGTCTTCACCCTAAAGCACAGCCAGAGCAGTATGCTGATTGGATTCCCAAATGCAGACCAGGTCTAAAAGGTACTCAAGGGACTGACCTTAGATTGTGTGTATGAATGCCTAGGGTTGGAATGCTACATTGCAAAACTCCTCTCCAGCAGTAATTAATGTGAATTAAGGAGCATTCTCTGTAAAGTGCAATATGTGATTTGTTAGTTTAAACACTAAACTTATTGTAACAACAGTTGCTTGGTTACAGAGCCAATCTGTGACCCAATATGGAACATATGCCAGGTACATTGAACCATTTGCATGTCCCCAGCCTTGGTTAAACAAATGTGCAAATACCTTGCATATTACCAGTGCATGCACTCTACATTTGCATCTGCTTGTAGAAAAGGAGGGAACATATTACTGGGAATATGTAGGTACAGTTATGTTGCATTCTCTAAATTGTGGTTCACTGAAAAGTTAATACAAAGTTGCTTGAGCATTTATAGGCTTGTGGCATCTAAACCCAAAATATATTTGTTTGTAGACTGCTAATATTTCTCATCTGGGAGTCAGCAACCTAAGGGTTAACTGAAAACATGAAGTGCATAGACACTTGGGCTCGGTGAAAGCCTGCCGTAACAGTCTGAAACTATTTATTTATATCTGAGAAACTACTTAAAATAGTAAATGCTCATTGCAAAATTGCTTAGATAAGTACATTTCCATATTTTTTTTTTATGTCCCCTTTAATAATTATGTTACAAAAATAGTTTTTTTCCCTAAATATGTTTTTATATATATTTATAAGGTAAAACATAATAATGGTAGCAAATTTGTACCAGATGTAGTAACCCATACTATCTAATCAGCATGTAGCATGGACTGGCACCTGTTTGAAAGCAAACATCTGATTGAGTAATGTTATACATGATTTTTCTTCCTCCACCAGCTGAAAGGAGGGGAATATTTCCAGCGGAAATTTGCTCATGCTGTGGGACACAGACTGGTTTCTCTGGTCTAGCAAGCTGGTTCCCAGTTTGTTGTGTGTCACGAAAAATATCTGATTGAGGAAGCACATTAATAAACCATGTATATGTCAAAGCTTTAGAAAAAAAAATTGAATGGCGAATAGATTTTTTAAAGGACAAGTCAACCCAAAATATAATTTTTTCCTAATAAAAGAAAACATAATTCTAAGCAACTTTGCAAATTACATTATATTAGTTTGGAACCCTAGGCAAGGGCATCAATCGGCGCCCCCCCCCCCTTCCTGATTCCTCCCATGTACCTGTGCCAGCAGCAGCCAGTCCCTCGTATTGCCCCCAATCTATACCTGTGCCAGCAGCAGCCATGATATTGCCCCCAATCTGTACCTGTGCCAGCAGCAGCCAGTCCCTCATATTGCCCCCAATCTATACCTGTGCCAGCAGCAGCCATGAAATTGCCCCCAATCTGTACCTGTGCCAGCAGCAGCCAGTCCCTCATATTGCCCCCAATCTATACCTGTGCCAGCAGCAGCCATGATATTGCCCCCAATCTATACCTGTGCCAGCAGCAGCCATGAAATTGCCCCCAATCTGTACCTGTGCCAGCAGCAGCCAGTCCCTCATATTGCCCCCAATCTATACCTGTGCCAGCAGCAGCCATGATATTGCCCCCAATCTATACCTGTGCCAGCAGCAGCCATGAAATTGCCCCCAATCTGTACCTGTGCCAGCAGCAGCCAGTCCCTCATATTGCCCCCAATCTATACCTGTGCCAGCAGCAGCCATGATATTGCCCCCAGTCTGTACCTGTGCCAGCAGCAGCCATCATATTGCCACCAAGTCCTCAATCTGTACTTGTGCCAGCACCAGTCAATCCCTCTTATTGCCACCAAGTCCCCAGTCTGTACCTGTGCCAGCAGCAGCCATGATATTGCCCCCAGTCTGTACCTGTGCCAGCAGCAGCCATCATATTGCCCCCAATCTGTATTTGTGCCAGCAGCAGCCATCATATTGCCCCCAATCTGTATTTGTGCCAGCAGCAGCCATGATATTGCCCCCAATCTGTATTTGTGCCAGCAGCAGCCATCATATTGCCCCCAATCTGTATTTGTGCCAGCAGCAGCCATCATATTGCCCCCAATCTGTATTTGTGCCAGCAGCAGCCATGATATTGCCCCCAATCTGTATTTGTGCCAGCAGCAGCCATCATATTGCCCCCAATCTGTATTTGTGCCAGCAGCAGCCATCATATTGCCCCCAATCTGTATTTGTGCCAGCAGCAGCCATCATATTGCCCCCAATCTGTACCTGTGCCAGCAGCAGCCATGATATTGCCCCCAGTCTGTACCTGTGCCAGCACCAACCATCGTATTGCCCCCAATCTGTACCTGTGCCAGCACCAGCCAATCCCTCCTATTGCCACCAAGTCCCCAATCTGTACCTGTGCCAGCAGCAGCCATGATATTGCCCCCAATCTGTACCTGTGCCAGCAGCAGCCATGATATTGCCCCCAGTCTGTACCTGTGCCAGCAGCAACCATCGTATTGCTACCAAGCCCCCAAACTGTACCTGTGCCAGCAGCAGCCAAAACAAATCATATTGCTCCAAAGCCCCCCAGCAGCAGCCAATCCTTCATATTGCCCAATTTACCCCCAATAGGTACATATCATCTCTACCTGTGCCAGCAGCAAACGTCAGAACTCCCAGGTTTCTCCTGCTCAGACTTTCTCTTCGCGCTTCGCAATGTGCCTGCTTTCTCTGTCTCCGCTGTGTATCCGCACGCTACCCTCTACTGCGCATGTGTCACAGTGCCAGCGTGATAAGAGGAGAGCGCATCAGTTTATTAAGGTACGCGCCGGCAAAGAGAGGGGTGAGAGAGCACTGCCAAGTCCCAACTATCAAGTACACAAAAGTTAAGTTGCACAAAAACACAATGCCCTGGTGGCTCTGGCATTTGATTTTACAGATCTGTCTTGCTGGAGGAGACTGGCTTTTGCAACATGCTGCTTTCAGTTGTAATTACATTTACAAATAACTTTTAAAACACAGAAATTCACATTGCAAAGTAGCTTGGAATTTTTTCTTTTGTTAGACCAAAAATGATTTTTGGGGTTGACATGTCCTTAAGACATTTGTTACATTCTTGGTGTATGTTATAATTTATGGCACTTCTAACTGACTAAGAATAAACTGGGAATAGAGAGATCACTTATTACAGCAGTGAATATCAGGCAGCAGTTGGCTACTTTTCTCACCATTGTACTTGTTTGTTTTTTATTTAATAGGGCAGCCTGGCCAAGCTAATTTTGGTGCTTATGGGGGACCACATGCTGTGCCAAATCAGCCTGGTGCTCCTGCAGCTGCCTGGATGCCAGCACCTGCTCCCATCCCTAACTGCCCGCCAGGGCTGGAATATCTGACGCAGGTAACAGATGACCAAAATCCCACTATCCCTCCTGAAATGTTAAATAAACATATTGGGTACTAATTTAAACCCACACAAATGTGGCCTAGTTTGAGTAACATTGTAAAGCATTTTATATATAATATTATATAAAGTAGTGTGTATGCACATTAATGGTGTTAAAACCTTCTATAAATATACTAAAAACTATGCTTAATAAATTCTCCTTAACCCCTAATACAACCACTCCCATGATGTCATCCATCTTCACACCTCCTCTCAGGTACAGAAACAAGAATTCTCCTGTGCTCTTTCCCTTTCCTCTAAAAATACAGTCCTTCATGGAAGCATGGGGTGAATGAAGAAAAAATATTTCTTGAAAATAAAAAGGTATAAGGCAGTAAGGTTTCACTGAGAAAATGAGCTCTTTATGCGAGTACCAGAATATTTAATTATGTCCATGTTTTCTATATGGACAAAGTAGGTGGACACACTATATGGTCAAAAGTATCCCGATACCCCCTCTAAAATCTTGACTGACCAATACCAGAGCCAAGATAACTAACGGACAGAAAGAATCATAGGCTGCCAGAATACCTAATCCCAGAATGTTGCTGGGAACTCTAAGGAAAAAGGACACTACCTGTTAAAAGTTAATGAGTGACGGAACATTGAAGGACCAAAAAAGATAACAGGTGTGATAGTAATAGGACAAGAAAAAAAGACGATTAAAAGATGGTACAGTAATATTAATTTAGAGAAGGAAATCCCATTTAGCCTAATTGTGTGCTATACAGACAGCCAGAATCACATGACTGAAAGGGAGCAGAATGAAATACACAGCTTTAACTTTATTCAATTATAAAGAATTGGCATTTAAATAAAAATAATGTTCATGCTTTAAACATAACCTGAATTTTAGGTATAATTATTCTTTGATACCAGGGTCAATTTAACTTCTTAATGTAACACCCCACAGGTGTTTATTCTGTGTACTTTAGGGCCGTGGCAGATGAGGAGATTAGTCGTCGCACGACAAATCTCCCTTGTCGGGGGCAACTAATCTCCCCGATATGCCATCCCACCGGCTAGAATGTAAATCGCCGGTGGGATGGCATACGCAGTCCTCCCAAGGGAACTTCGGCGATTTCGGCAAAGTGCCCCGCCGTGTATGCCATCCCACTGGCAATTTACATTCTAGCCGGTGGGTGACTAATCTCCCCATCTGTCACGGCCCTTATACCTCTTGGTTTCATCTCTTCTAGGTTGTAATCTCTCACAAACAAGTGTTTTAATTAGTTGATTTAAGACTTAAGGGAATGTGATTTAGGTTATCTACAAGTTTGCTGACCACTATTGTGTTTGGCTTTACAAAGCCAAAACAAATTTTCGGACTCGTTTTCTAACACTGGTCAGTATTGCCATAGTACCATAAGCTATAACATCCAGTCTGCTTTGATCATTTTACCGAATGAAAAGTAAGAAGGGCTAGCCACTGACTGGCTGCTGCAGATGACTGCACAGGGCATATTTCTCCACTAGCCTTTTTAAAAATGTTACAGGGTAAACAAATTACAAAAGGCATACGGTAGATCTGAGCCCAGTCAGGTGACCGAGGGCAATAAGGATTTCTATAGAGCAATGGAAAGAAGGGTGTGAGCATGAGACTGGAGGAATGCAGAAACTCTTCTCTGCAGGAGGCGAATGACAGGATTACAATGGAAAACAGTAGACAATTAATTTTGCTTTTAACATTGTATGTTTCTCAGACCTCTCTCTTGTTAAACATGGAATATAATGCCTTCCTCTTTTTAAAATGGCTCTTATGGGACAAAGGAGATTTTGTTGTAGGTATGTAGGATTGTATTTCATGCAATCACTGTTCACTTAATTGGATAGAAATTTGGGCAACAGCTGTTTTGTATCATATTAGTGATACCAGGCAGAAAGATAATGAGGAAAGAAAGGCAAAGCTTAAAGGTGCCCATACACTATAAGATACATCGCCAAGCGAGCGGATCTTTGCCCGATATCCCCACCTACGGGTGGGCGATATCGGGTAGCAAGTTGCATTAACAAAAAATAATCCGATCGTTTGGCCCTGGGGCCAAACGATCGAATTACATTTGCGGCCATGGGCAGTCGGTTCGGGGACCGCATCAACGAGCCGATGCGGTCCCCGATCCGACTGGATATTCTAACCTGGCCGATCGATATCTAGCCAATTTCAGTCCAGATATCGATCGGCCAGGCCGCTCTGCCCATACACGGGCCGATTAGCTGCCGAATCGGTCCAAGGGACCGATATCGGCAGCTTCTATCGGCCCGTGTATGGGGGCCTTTAGACTTTATAATAGTAAGTGCACACTTACACTTACAATGTGATAAGCATTTGGTCTGCCATCAGCCTTAAAGAGGTAGTTCACCTTCAAGTTAACTTTTAGTATGTTATAGAATGGTCAATTTTGGCAAGTTGTAATTGGCCTACATTTATTTTATTTATAATTTATTATATGCCTTCTTTTTATGATTCTTTCCATCTTTTTAAACAGGGGACACATACCCAAGTAATTATTATAAATATAAAAAACTATTCATCTGTCAAGCTACAACTTAGTTATTGTTAATTTTTATTCTTTATCTCCCTATTCAGGCCTTCTTCTGTATATTTAAATCTCCTAGCACTGCTTGGTTGCTAGGGCAGTTTGAACCCTAGCAACCAATAACCTTTTGAATTTCCCAGCTGGAGAGCTGCTAAACAAAAATCTAAATCGTTCAGAATCCACAAATAATAATAAAAAAAATCCCAATTGTAAATAGTCTCAGAATGTCGTTCTCTACATCATACTAAAAGTTTAGTTTTAAGGTAAAACAACCCCTTAAAGCTGACTGTTGTATCTGCGCTACTGGGTACATTGCAACACATGCTCACAGAAAGTTTTGGCAGTAAAATTTCAGTGCAGTGCTAGAAACAGGAGTCATCCATGGCTCTAAAAGCATTTGCATTGGATTTAATATGTAAACAACTGATATTCTATATAAAAGGCACAAGGCCTTAGGGGTTCTTTTTACTTCCTATACTGTAAGGCTTATAGGGTTCATGTCTAGGCCACATTAGACACCTTATGGGCTGGAGCTTTTTTCTTAGTTGTCAAAGCACTCTGTAGAAAGACCAGTTTGTCACATGAGAATGTTTTAAAAGAAGCACAATAGTGTGCAAAAACCAACTATTCATGACTTGCCTGACCAGCATTTTAATAACAGGTATTTTACAATTCTATAACCGTTATAGGGTGTTGTAAGCACCTGTTTCCGGGACTATGACTGGCAAAGCAAGTGCTTTCTTGTTTTAAGGAAATGAAACTTATTCTTTTCAGTCGGAGAATTAAAATGAAAAAAAAAAACCCAGTAAAAATAGGTGCAAAAAAACACCATCTAAAAACTGTCAATGTAGAAGTCAGTGGCAAGATATTTCTTTGCTGTTTTTGTGGGGGGTTTTTTGAGGCTTTCTTTTGTACAACAAAATGAAAAATGTGCATTTTCTGCATCTTTTTTTTTTTTTTTGTCCTTTTTAAAAAGGCTGTTTAAATCACTTGGCATTTGTAGTTTTAGAGAAAATGAGGTTAGTTGTGGTTTCAAAAACCTCTAAAACTACAAAAACGAGTGTTTATAAATGGGCCTTCCCGGGTCAGCTCCCAAACTACAGAGGTTTGAGCTCTATTTATTTATTTATTTATTTATTTTAAAAAAAGGATCTTTGCAATGTTTAGATCTTATGGAACAGTGATTGGGGAAGAATTTAATCCGAACACTTTCAAATTTGGGATTTTAGTTCCCTGAACATTTGTGCAACAAATGCACCCATCTTTGTGTGACCACAGCTGCGATTGGATTTGTAAATAAGTATTTTAGAATCAGGCATTTCTTACCCTGCCTGACTAGCTAAAACCAGCCACATCAATGCTGACTGATAACTATGGGTTGATGCATAAGTTTAGTAAATGAATTGGTAAATGATTGCTTCTGTACTTAAAGGATGGAACCTCTTTAAAATGAGTTTGTGTGGAGCTGGGTTATGGCAAAAAGATCTGACAAGTTATTGCTGGAACCAATTGTACTGTTTAATGCTGTTCACCTTATCTTTTCAATCTTTTCTTTTAATTTGACAGATTGACCAGATACTGGTTCACCAACAAGTTGAGCTGCTAGAAGGTTTGTCCGTTTCCTTTACAGATTGTGTTGTGTGGGAGGCATTTCATGGTTATGACGAGTATACAGAATAAATGTCATACTGGGACAGGGACAATAGCAGATCTATACGGAGCTCCAATAAAGGGGCCATTTTTAAAGATATGATCATTTTTAGCCTAGAGTGAAATACATATGAACATGCATTATATGGGGGATGCCAAGATATCAAGGAGCCTTAGGATGGTACAAAGGCACAAGGCCATAGGTCAAGGTGACATCCAGTACCCTCTAGTACAGGGGTCCCTAACCTTTTATACGTGTGAGCCATATTCAAATGGAAAAAGTTTTGGGGAGCAACACAAGCATCACAGTAGTTCAGGGAGTTGTCAATTAAGAGTTATGATTGGCTATTTGGTAGCCCCATGTGGACTGGCAGCCATGGGAGGCTCTGTTTGGCATTACACTAGGTTTTTATACAACCAAAAACTTTCTCCCAGCCAGAAATTCAAAAATAAGCACCTGCTTTGAAGTCACTGGGAGCAAAATCCAAGGGGTTGGTGAGCAACATGTCTGCTCCTGCCTGCTGTTTGCATGAATTTGAACTATAGCTCCAGCAACCACTGGTTTCCTTTTGGTGGTCAGTGAATGCTGAGCGTTATTTGTGCCTTTTTGCACTTTTGGTTCTTAGTTTTGAAATCATGTAACAGAAGTTAGCTTTGTGCCAACCAGCACTGAGTTTCTCAAAATGCCTTGCATTATTCGTCATAGGTATATTAAAAGCAGTCTTTTCAATATATAATGGAAAGTTGTTTAGAATTATATTATCTTTTATTAGGCAAATAGGTTTTTTGGATTTACATTCCAGTGATAGCATAGCATAGCATTCAGGAGTGCTGCCATGTGTTGCAGTTCTGTTGGCAAGGGAAATCCATTTCTGGGGTGTTTGTGCTCCTTGCTCCATAACATAAAATGTAGCTTAGGGGCTTATTTATTAAAGTGTGCAGCGGCGGATTTCAAATCCAGGTGCCCCAAGGCCGCCCCCCATTTGTGCCCCCCCCCATGGGCGCACATGCGCGAACAAACACCCCCCCCCCCCCCCCCCGCCAATGAAAGCATGCATGCGTGGCTATTTAAACTCCCATACGGAGCAGTGGGGAGAAGTCTCCATTGCTCCGTATGGCCACTTAATGTCAAACTTTTGTTGTGGCGGGGCGGCATGCCACCCCTAAAATTGTGCCACCTGGGCCTTTGTGGCCTCGCCACAAATCTGGGCCTGATAGTGTGCAAACCAGCATAACCGGTAATGTTGCTGATAGCAGCCAATAAGATCTTTGCTTAGGCTTTGGTCAGGTGACCATTAAAATCTAATTCCTTATTCGTTGCTATGTGAAGCATCACTGGTAATGTTGGCTTACACACTATAATAAATGTTAATATTGCTGTGAATTCCCCCCATTGTGTTGGAGTAGCTGCAATATTCCTTACTACCACATTCCTAATTTTCCCGGCCATGACTGCCTCTTTTCACAGCAATGTGCAATCAGTAGGAGAGGCAAATCAGCTGCATTTTGTATTGATTTATCTTTCTAGGCTTCACTGCTTAAAAATACTGCTCTATTATTGTTCTGCCAGCCAAGCTAAGCATCTTGTCTTCAAGGATTTGCAGTGTAGTCTGTGCTTGTGAATCTACATCACTCACTGTTTTCTTTAAACTTTCTTTCTAGTTCTGACTGGATTTGAAACAAACAACAAATATGAGATAAAAAACAGCCTGGGCCAAAGAGTCTACTTTGCTGCAGAAGAAAATGATTGCTGCACACGGAACTGCTGTGGGCCAAGCCGACCCTTTTCCATGACAATTGTTGATAATGCTGGTCAGGAGGTTATGAAATTGCACAGGCCGTGCAGATGTTCAGCATGTTGTTTCCCCTGTTGCCTACAAAAAGTATGTAATGGAAGTATTTTGTTGACTAGTATGAAAGGTATCACTTCTGACTGTATAATTCTATAAACATGTATGTTCTTTGGTCTAGTTCATTCTCAGATCTGTTCTTAACCCCCCTACACTGCATGCCTTGTAGATACTCTCATGGGCATACATGGAAGGAACAAGAGCAATGAGGGCCCAGTGCACAGTTACACCAGTAATAGTCATTGCTCCTATCCACCACGGGCACCTGTATCAATGCACTATGGTCATCCTTCCCTTGTAGTAAAATAAAGAAATAGCCCATTTTATGAAATCAGACTGTAGCTGGAATAGGGTAATAATAGACTACTACAGGTATCGGACCCCTTATCCGGAAACCTATTATCCAGAAAGTTCTGAATTATGGAAAGGCCATCTCCCATAGACTCCATTTTAACTAAATAATTCACATTTTTAAAAATGGTTCCTTTTTCTCTGTAATAATAAAACAGTACCTTCTACTTGGTCCCAACTAAGATATAATTAATCCTTATTGGAGGAAAAACAAGCCTATTGGGTTTAATTACTGGTTAAATATTTTTTTTAGTAGACTTAAGGTAGGAGATCCGAATTACAGAAAGACCCCTTATCCGGAAAACCCCAGGTTCCAAGCATTCTGGATAATGGGTCCCATACCTGTACTGTGAAATTAGAATGTGGAGACAAATGCCTTATTGTGACTTTGCTATAAAAATACATTTGCCTTAGGATCTTATAGAGGGGGAAAGCCTTATCAACCTTGCAGTTGTTCTCTATTTTAAATGTTTGTATTTTGTTTTGTCTTTCTGATCCAAATTTCCCTAAACCCGAAAGTAAGCAAATGGTGAAATATTCTCATTTCTTAATTTTGTGTTGAAATGTCATGCAGCTTTTCACTTAGATACCATGTCTGCAACTATTATGGGGGATTTACAAAATACAAGCCTGCAGATTCTGAAATAATCATTGATTTATAATTTAAAATCTGGGGTTTGATTTTATAATAACTTTAACCTGAGCTATTCTTACTCATAATGTAAAAACTAATTTGTAAATTTCTGTGCAGCTTGAAGTGCAGGCACCTCCTGGTACAACCGTTGGGTATGTTATCCAGAACTGGCATCCTTGTCTGCCTAAATTTACCATTCAGGATGAGCGGGAACAAGGCATTCTGAAAATCAAGGGCCCTTGCATTCCTTGTAGATGTTGCGCTGATGTTAAATTTGAGGTAAGAAACATATATTTGCACCTTTTGAAGAAGGGATGTGCATTGTAGGAGCATTAAATGCATTAACACAGGATTAAAGGACGTCAACCCCAAAAATAATTTTTGTTTAATAAAAGAAAACATAATACTGTACTGAGCAACTCTCCAGTATGAATATATTACAATTTTTTAGTGCATTAAAAGTTATTTGTAACTGTATTTGCTATTGAACGCAGCTTTGATTTGCGTTTGCTGAACTCCTAGTTGTTACCTTTTAGACAACGTTGCAAAGTTTAGTCTCCTCCAGCCAGGGAGGTCTGTCAATCTGTTGCTTGTGTTACATTGTTTCAAAAGTCAGAGCCACCAGGACAGAGAATAGAAAATGACAGGCAAACACTGCTTTTTTTGTAATTCATTTTGTTTTCTTTTATTCGGCAAAAAAAATTATATTTTGGGTTGACTTGTGCTTTACTAATTTGTGGTTTAGCTATACAGCAAAATTACATTTCACTAAACATGTTTATATTTATAAATGTTTTTCAAGGTAAAGGTTTTGTACCGTGTTTGCCAATCAAAAGTAACAAGCTAAAACATTTGAAATGAAATGTAACATAAGTGGTGTAAAGGTTATTATCATCATTGGCTAAGTTGATAATCGCTTTCAGAACATTTCAGTTCCTTTTTCAAAGCTGATTACCCATGTATATAAACATTTATTAAAATATTTTATAAAGACAGTATAACCCTTGTTTAACATACTGTAAGTGCAATTGAGCTAATGCTGAACATACTGTATGCCCATTGTTTTAATTATGAAATGTCAGATATATAGATTACTAGTGCACTGAGAATCACCCTGCGTAATGGACTCCAGTTAACAAAAAAAAAGAGGGAAGGCAGCCAGCTTATAAAATATGCCCGCTTTCTGTTTGTTCTCTTATTTTACTGATCTTCAGTCATCATAATTTATATTGTATGCATAGAGAAGTAGCCCTAAAATTAGGACACCTATATGCAAAGTGGGCTTCAGTTAGGATCTGTTTGTCATATGTGACCTGCACCTCTCTTAGTTGTATCCAGCTTTTGTTTTGTTTTTCCATTTAATTAGTGTATTTGTTTTTCTCCTAGATCAAGTCAATGGATGAGAGTGCAGTGGTTGGAAGAATCACCAAACAATGGACTGGTTTTGTAAAAGAAGCTTTCACCGATGCTGACAACTTTGGAATCCAGTTCCCGATGGACCTTGATGTAAAGATCAAAGCTGTCTTGCTTGGTGCCTGTTTCCTTATTGTAAGTTCCACTGAATATAAATATTATATCTATACCCATATTTAGCTTAAAGTGTTACTCATGCATTCCTGTGCTACAGACTGGCTGTCCTACACCTCACACACAAGCATTAGAGACCCTTTAACAAGAACTGGAAATGTTGCCTATCATGCATGTGGTCACAACAGTACTATACTTACAAGCAGCATTGTACAGTTACACATTAAATAAAGGCAAAAAAGGACAACATTCCAAAGGGAGGTGCAAAGGCCTGTGTGTATTGAGAAGTAACAATGTTTTGGGGAAGAGCCCTTCCCCCTTGGGTGTAACATTGGTCCAGTCCAGTGTAATATACACTGTTCTGGTCTGTTCACCAGTAATTATAGCAACTTGCAGGTATTCCATAATCTTAAATCTATTCTTGATGACTTTTCTTTAAACTGTGACTCTCTAGGTGTTGTTAAACTGCATCCCCCACATCCCAGTACACAGTACGTCCACCTTTCCCCCACTTTTTCATGAAAATTGTATTGAAAGGGTTACTTGGGTGCAACAGTGAAACAATTAAGACTACTTACTCGCATAAAAAAAGATACACATATGTAAAGAAATATGTCTCCCTGTGCAGAGTAATGTGACTGTAATGTAATGATGTAGTTTAGCAGCATCTGAAGGGCTTTGCCTACATCTGGATTTACTTATGTCAATATATTTTACTGAGCATTTAGAGAAAAATAACATCAATCTGAGGACTATTAATATAGATGTCTGCTCATTCATATTAAAGGAAAAATTATACAATGTAGCGGTTATACAATATGATATGCATCAAGCTAATAACTACTCTGGTTTTCTTTTAGGATTTCATGTTTTTTGAACAGAGTCAGAATAACAACTGAAAAGGAAGATGGAGTGCAAAGAAATACACTTGTACAAAATATTCTACTACCAAAAAGTGCAAGAACGTTTTTCTTATTACATAATTAGTGTACCATTCAGGTTCAGACATATACATGTGACATTTGTGTCTTCATTTAAATGGCATTGAAAATTCCTTCTGGAATCCCAGTAATTTGCAATGGTTCCTTCACATTTTTAGTTGCTTAAAGGAACAGTAACACTAAAAAATAAAAATGCTTTAAAATAATAAAAATATAATGTACTGTTGCCCTGCACTGGTAAAAGTTGTGTGTTTGCTTCAGAAAGACTACTGTAGTTAATAGAAATAGCTGTTGTGTAGCCATGGGGGCAGCCATTTAAATTGAAAAAAGTAGAAAAGGCACAGGTTACATAAGAAGATAACAGATAACTGTGTAGAATACAATGGGAATCTGCTACGTATCTGTTATCTGCTTAGTAACCTGTGCCTTTACTCCTTTTTTCAATTTAAATGGCAGCCCCCATGGCTACACAGCAGGGTATTTATATAAACTGTAGTAGTGTTTATGAAGCAAACGCACAACTTTTACCAGTGCAGGGCAATAGTACATTATATATTAATTATTTTTATACACTTTAATTTTTTGGTGTTACTGTTCCTTTAAGTATGAAGGACCAGAATGCCTTTTATGCATATTGCCCAAAAGTGCTTGTTCTGGCGTTACTCTGGGATTCTTTTCATGGAGATATGCTGCATATCAACCATCTGCTTTGAGCCATTTATTGTACAGGGAAATTTCATGCATTTTTGTCCATTATTTTTTGGACTTTTAAGATACTGTTAAGGCAAACCAAACCCCTGTGCTGTTGCCCTAAGTATATATCGATATAAGATATCTTTTTATAATATGATTTGTTTTGAAGATCCTATAGAAATGAAACATCACTAAAGTCATATTAGCTCCTATTCGCGCATAGTATTGCATGACTTGTACCCAGGAAAGTCCTAACATAGAGCTGGCTGCATGAACATATTTAGCAGTAGAGTGAGCCACAGCCTCATGTTATTGTATTATCATAGTTCTGAAAAGCCCAGGATATGAGAGCATTTAGGAGCTTATCTTAATCAAGATCAAAACATTTCCAGTAAAATGCATCCTTATTATTGGTACTTAGTGAAATCATAACTTAGTGATGTCACTTATGTCCCATGAACCATTAACACTCCTAATGTCTTGTATTTTTCACACATTCTCTCATTCTGTCTTTTGTCATTAAAATAGCATGCTACCTGTAGTAAATATGCTAGAGCTTTATTCTGTATGCACTGTGGCACAAGTTGCAAATACAATTTGGTTTTCATTTTTGTATTTCATTGTATATTCGTTGTTTTTAAAATGTAACATTTAAAAAGTTTATACCCAGTAGTAACATTTTATAACAGGCATATTTATAATGTACAGGTGCCTCCGTAAGCTTTTTGGGCTCAAGATGTCTTGTTATCTTAGAAGAAGATCATACTTTTCAATGTCTTGACATTTACTTTATTTCTGGGTAAACACTGACTTTTGACAAGAAACTTAAAATGTTAAACAAGTAACTTTTGAGAAGCTTTTTGAGACTCATTCTAATACTGATGTATTGGTTCAGTAAAAGGGAACATACTCTGTATATCACATATAAAACATGGATTCGTAGGGGCTTGACATCCTTGCTGTGCCAATTGCACATGGGGCTGTCTTGGGCACTTTAAAAGTCTCATTCCTTATTAGGCTGAGAAGAGGTACGAAATTGCTGGAAAGACTCTGATGATGCATCACCTAACTAAGCTATTGCTTCCTTTTCCAAAGTCACGCAAAGTTGAAGGAAGGAAACTTCACGTGATTTTGGAAGAATTAAGTGGCGCATATGCTTTTCCACTGGCAATTCACTTTGTTTCTTGTGGAGAGGCATTTCGGGAAGATTAGTCGCCCATTGTAGTAGGAATTTATTGGGGGCGATTAATCTCTCTGTGGGCATTATCCTAAAGCTAATCCTAGACGGGGCTGGTTCTTGGCCTGCTGAGAATCAGCCCCTATACTGGCATAAGCCGAGAATCCACCCTCTCTGCCTCTAGCCTAAAGGGGTTGTTCATCTTCACTTTTTTCAGTTCAGTTGATTTTAGATAGATACCAACTGCAAAAATCCATTTTCTGGTCTACTGTCTAAACTAACTGGACTAAAAAAGTGCACCATTTTTTGGGTGTTTATGGCGAGTTAAACATTGAACTGCCTAGGGCTCCCAGTCAGATTGGCCCAGCACTGATTAAAGGAAAAGTAACACTAAAATTTTGTAAAAAAGCTATTCTACCCTGCACCCAATAACTGCCCTATCCTGCAAGCCACTTAATATTTTAAATGCTTTAATAGAAGATACCTGCTAAAACTTGGCTTCCTGTCAATTGAATTACGGCAATACTGCGAAGGAAGGAGCAGCATCCACTATGCGAGGATCGATTGATCGAGCCTAGCCTTTCTGTATAGGAAGGAGTCAGGCTAGGCTCAATCAATCGATCGTCGCATAGTGGATGCTGCACCTTCCTTCCCCGTATCACCGTAGTTCAATTGACAGGAAGCCAAGTTTTAGCAGGTATTTTCTATTAAAGCATTTAAAATACTAAGTGGCTTGCAGGATAGGGCAGTTATTGGTGCAGGGTAGAATTGCTTTTTTTACTTAAAAATTTAGTGTTACATTTCCTTTAAGCCTCCCCTTAAATATTTCTACCTTTCAGGATGCGCTAATATAATGTATTTGATACAACAGTGCCACCTGCTGGACTCTTCTCTCAGGAAATTTATTTTTAACCAGCAGTAACTGGTTGGCCAGCTGTCCAGTAGGTGGTGCTGTTTAAAAGCAATAATGTAATGATGAAAGTTCTAAGAAGAACACTCTGGGAAACTTTACATTTATGTTAAGGGTTAACATTTATTTTAATGTGTGGTTAGCATCCTATATTGGGCCACAATCTGAACTGCCCCATTACTGAAATTCAGTTTGTGTGAACTAAACTCCCATATCTCACACTGTTACCCACTTCTGCTCCATTCCAACATGCTCGACCAGCTGAGCCAGCATCATGTACTTACAGACTCATAAATCCTTATATGTACTCTAAGTGCCTGTCTGAGAATATGTTTGTACAGTGACTATTGCAATGTTGTTCTGAGTTGCCTTACTGCAGATGTACCATTTACTATGCTTTTTTTTTTTGTTTAAACAATTCCAGAAATGAAATAAATGATTTCATTAAACACTAACGTGATGGGAAAGTTTGCTTGAGTTACTATCTTCTTACTCGTTTATCCGCTTGCCACAACCACTCACCTCTGTGGTTCAGTTTGTTTGCATTGGCAAAATCTTTCTAGGAAAGAGACCTGTTGCCACTGTTGTCATGGCCAGTCGCAAAAGGTAGAATTAATATATGTAGGTATAAGTCAAATTAACTGGACTTGATTTGTTGTTTTGTTTTCTTGAAGATGGTTCACCAGGCATCTGCCTGGCTTTCTCACTTCAGATATTTTAGTACCTTTCTTTTTTTTTTTCAATTTACTTTTTTTTCAACAGGTATTTGAGGGACAGTATTGAACAATGATTATTAATTCATTTAGGATCCTTTCTCTATTCTTAACTGAGAAAACTCAGATGACTGGTAAATCATCTTCAAGAAAAAAAAAAAAAAAAGTCCAGTTGATTTGACTACAGATATACTATGGCCTGGATCAGTGCTGTCCAACTTCTGTGGTACCGAGGGCCGGAATTTCTCTAGCACAGTGCTGTCCAACTGGCGGCCCACGGGTCGCATGCGGCCCACGACCCCCCTCTGTGTGGCCCCCCACCTGTCTGGCTGCTTTGATGGCTTACTCTTGTGTAAGATGTAAATGGTATCAGTACTGTGATTAACTGCCCCCCCTGCATGGTTCTCACCTCAGATTCAGGCTGTAATCCCTCTGTATTGTTTAAATATGTAATCCCCTGTGTTGTTCACACCTTTTAATCTCTAATCATTGTTCAACCCCTGCAGTGTTCACACCTCAGGTTCAGACTGTAATAACCCACATTGTTCCCCTGTTCACACCTCAGACTGTAGGAGCAGTAGAAACCCACAAATAAACCCTGCACACAACAAAAAGAACATATACTGAGGTGGTACTGCAATTAAAGTTTTTTAATATTTAGTTATTGTGCAGACTGTAGGAACAGTGCCAGCATTGTGTCACTGTATGCTGCCTGTGTGTGCCATACACACAGGCAGCATAGGGCAAGCAGAGTATGGCACCCACAGGCAGGGTAGGGCAGGCAGAGTATGGCACACACATACAGGCAGGGTAGGACAGGCAGAGTATGGCACCCACAGGCAGGGGAGGGCAGGCAGAGTATGGCAGGTTTTTGCTGTACTACAACCATTAATATGGGTATGGTCATGTGATAACACAGGTGTGGTTTCAAGTGGGTGCAGTTTCAAAAAGGGGAGTGGTCAAAACTGGCGTCCATTATCGGCCCTCCACCACGTAGGTCGGAAAAATTCCGGCCCTCAGTGCCACAGAAGTTGGACAGCACTGCTCTAGCATATATGGTGGAGGGCCGCTAATGGAAGCCAGTTTTGACCACTCTCCTTTTTTAAACTGCACCCACTTCAAACCACACCCATGTTATCACAAGGCCATGCCCACATTAATGGTGGTAGCGCAGCAAAACCAAATGGTTAGTGCTCACTACGGGGATATCAACCATCATTCATATGTGAAAGAATTATATTATGTCATATTAAGACACACCCTTAAATCCATATGCCTCCTCCCCTGTGGATAGCACAGCAACCCCCAGCATATAATTACACACCTTAGGGACCATTTAATGGCTTTTCCAACTACTAACAAACTCCCAGAACAAACCTTTGCCAGGTTCACCTCCTACAGGCAGCATAGGGCAGGCAGAGTATGGCACACACAGGCAGCTAAGGGCAGGCAGAGTATGGCACACACAGGCAGCATAGGGCAGGCAAAGTATAGCACACACAGGCAGCATAGGGCAGGCAGAGTATGGCACACACAGGCAGCTAAGGGCAGGCAGAGTATGGCACACACAGGCAGATAAGGGCAGGCAGAATATGGCACACACAGGCAGCTAAGGGCAGGCAGAGTATGGCACACACAGGCAGATAAGGGCAGGCAAAATATATCACACACAGGCAGCTAAGGGCAGGCAGAGTATGGCACACACAGGCAGCTAAGGGCAGAAAATTGAATATATAAACGCTCAGCCTTACTGCTCACATGGCATGATGCGTCAATCCCCAATAGCCCACCACTTGGCTTTTTGGAATATCACAGGAAAAGAGGAGAGTACCTTCACGCAGATGAACTGCTTCAGCCTTCAAACCACAGCACACAACATGTTTCGGGCTGTATCAAGCCCTTTCTCAAGTGTAACTAGTTAACTACAGAGTGAACATTTGAACCCATAACCCCACCTCCTAAGCACTAATTGGTGCTTGCAAATATCCAGCCAAATTACTTTAGATCACCATATATTTCCTTTTACAAAATATTTATAGAAAAGTCCATCAATTAAAAAAAGTCCATAATTAGAAAAACTCTGTATAGAGAGTCCTTAGATGATCCATCATCCACACATATACCAGGGTGCCTGGGACTGCACATCACCATGCCTACCAAATAAGCACCATGTATAACAAATAGCACGATAAAAACTATTATAAAAGCAATCTTACCCTTATTTTTATGTAGCTACCCTTTCTGGTAAATAAGATTTTCAAAGCCTGCAAAAAGATAACACATATATAGATCCATCAGTGTATAGATAAGCTAAAGAATTTCATAAAAAAGGTTTTTAACTCCAAGCATCATTAAGCCCATCCGGTACCAATGTACTGAGTTTCTTTATCCATTTACCTTCACACTTTAAGAGCTCTTTCTTTCGATCGCTACCCCTCAATTTTAAAGTCACCTCATTTAAGACACACCATCTAAGTTGTGCTACATTATGCTTATGTTCAATAAAGTGTCTATACTTCCCTTTATGCTCTTGAATTCTTAATTTTACCTCTCTTGTGGTTTGACCCACATAGCCCAAACCACACGGGCATTACAATAGGTAAACCACATATGAGGAATTACACGTTGTGTTTAAAGGGATCTCGTACCCTTTTGTTGGATGATGTATAACTTTACCTCTCATTATTGAGGAGCAGCAGTTACAATTTAGACAAGAGAAAGTACCTATTTTTGGCATACTTTTAAATCTTGATCTCTCTAGTCTAGTGTCAGAAGGACATAAAATGTCTTTTATTGTAGAACCCCTGTTTGTAACAGAACAGGGGAGTATCTTGAAACAATTTACCAAAGTGTTTGTCATTTTGTATCAAAGGCCAGTACTTATGAATCACACTCTGTAGCTTACTGCTATGTTGGTTAAAAGTAGAAATAAAAGTTATTCTCTGATTATTTTGCCTCTTATTTTTACTACATAACAAATCGTTTCTATCCAGTTTATCTACTTCATTGATTGCAGTCTGTATTTTGCATCTCTTATACCCTCTTTCAGCAAATCTCTCTACAAGCCCAGTTTTTACTTCCTCATATTTCTCTGGACATTAACTGCCCTTTAGGTATTGCACGCATTACTTTCGGATTATGATAACTTTTAGCGTGTAACAAATTATTTCTATCTACTGTTTTTCTATACAGGTCTGTCTGCAATATGCCATTATGCAAGGATATCTTCACATCCAAGAAATGTAATTCTGACCTAGACCACTCGTACGTGAATTTAATAGTATTATGGCTTCCATCAGCTTCACTCATCATGTCTTGTAGCATCTCTAGCGAACCTTTCTAAAACAAAAGAATATCATCCACATACCTAAAATATGCATGTATAGAGTGACAAAAAGGTGCTTTTTCCAAAAAGAATACTTTTTTTAAATGGTTGACAAAAATATTAGCAAAAGACAGCGCGACCGTCACCCCCATTGACGTGCCTTGTGTCTGCCAATAATAGGCACCTTCAAAGTTAAAGTAATTCCTAGTTAGGACCATGTTAAGACAATCAAGTATAATATCTAGTATAAATAAACCTAAAGCAACTGGACTTGTTAAGTAATCATTGAAGACGTTTCACTACTCATCCGAGCAGCTTCTTCAGTTCAACTGACTGGTATGGGAAGTCCTCAGCATATCTACTCTTCCACTAATCCAATCACAATGGCACTTTGTAACTCTTTAGAAAGGTGACATCCGAAACTCACAGAGGTGTGAATGCTGTGGAGTTACTTTGAAAGGATTACCAAAGTATCATGCAACTCTTCAAACAGGTGTTACTTGTTAGAGTTGCATGAATGGATGTGTGATTGGATTAGTGGAAGAGTATATATGCTGAGGACTTCCCATACCAGTCAGTTGAACTGAAGAAGCTGCTCGGATGAGTAGTGAAACGTCTTCAATGATTACTAAACAAGTCCAGTTGCTTTAGATTTATTTATACTAGATATACCATGACCTGGATGAATGAAAATCTTCATAGACATACAATCAAATATAAAGTAGATTTTTTGATTGGCCAGATTGGTTTCAAGCAATATTTCCTCTATATATATCATACCTTCTTCATGGGGGATAGATGCAAGCCCCGTATACCCTTAATGGGACTGCACTAGGCAAATCCATAATGGAGAAGGACCTTGGAGTCCTTGTAGATAATAAACTTGGCTGTAGCAAGCAATGCCAGGCAGCAGCTGCAAGGGCAAACAAGGTTTTGAGCTGTATTAAAAGGGGTATAGATTCACGGGAGGAGGGGGTTATTCTTCCCCTTTACAGAGCGCTGGTAAGGCCCCATCTAGAATATGCTGTTCAGTTTTGGTCTCCAGTGCTCAAACGGTACATTATTGAGTTAGAGAGGGTCCAGAGAAGGGCAACTAAGCTGGTAAAGGGTATGGAAAGTCTCAGTTAATAAGAAAGACTGGCCAAGTTGGGTCTGTTTACACTGGAGAAGAGGCGCTTAAGAGGTGACATGATAACTATGTATAAATATATAAAGGGCACCCACTTCGTTTAGAAGAAGGGAGGTTCCATTTAAACATTCGGAAAGGATTTTTTACAGTGAGAGCTGTGAAGTTCTGGAATTCCCTCCCCGAATCGGTCGTGCTGGCTGATACATTATATAACTTTAAGAAGGGGCTGGATGGATTCTTAGCAAGTGAAGGAATACAGGGTTATGGGAGATAGCTCTTAGTACTAGTTGATCCAGGGACTGGTCCGATTGCCATCTTGGAGTCAGGAAGGAATTTTTTCCCCTCTGCGGCAAATTAGAGAGGCTTCAGATGGGGTTTTTTGCCATCCTCTGGATCAACTAGTAGTTAGGCAGGTTATATATAGGCATTATGGTTGAACTTGATGGACGTATGTCTTTTTTCAACCCAACTTACTATGTTACTATGATTGTGCTTAGTACAGAGAAATAACCATGCAGCCATTATGATGGTATCTCTCTGTCCAGACATTGGGTATGGTTTGGGGGCTATTCCTGCAGGATTGTGCTTAGTACAGAGAAATAACCATGAAGCTATTATGATGGTATCGCTCCGTCCTGGCATTGGGTATGGTTTGGGGGCTGTTCCTGCAGGATTAGGTATGCTTTGGGGGCTGTTTCTGCAGGATTGTGCTTAGTAAAGAGAAATAACCATGCAGCCATTATGATGGTATCTCTCTGTCCAGGCATTGGGTATGGTTTGGGGGCTGTTCCTGCAGGATTGTGCTTAGTACAGAGCATTAACCATACAGCCATTATGATGGTATCTCTCTGTCCAGGCATTGGGTATGGTTTGGGGGCTGTTTCTGCAGGATTGTGCTTAGTACACAGAAATAACCATGCAGCCATTATGATGGTATCTTTCTGTCGAGGCATTGGGTATGGTGTGGGAGCTGTTTCTGCGGGATTCTGCTTAGTACAGAAAAATAAACATGCAGCCATTATGATGGTATCGCTCTGTCCAGGCATTGGGTATGGTTTGGGGGCTGTTCCTGCAGGATTGTGTGTAGTACAGAGAAATAACCATGCAGCCATTATGATGGTATCACTCTATCTAGGCATTGTGTATGGTTTAGGGGCTGTTTCTGCAGGATTGTGCTTAGTACAGAAATAACCATGCAGCCACTATGATGGTATCTATCTGTCCAGACATTGGGTATGGTTTGGGGGCTGTTTCTGCGGGATTCTGCTTATTACAGAAAAATAACCATGCAGCCATTATGATGGTATCGCTCTGTCAAGGCATTGGGTATGGTTTGGGGGCTGTTCCTGCAGGATTGTGTGTAGTACAGAGAAATGGTTTGGGGGCTGTTCCTGCAGGATTGTACGTAGTACAGAGAAATAACCATGCAGCCATTATGATGGTATCTCTCTGTCCAGACATTGGGTATGGTTTGGGGCTGTTTCTGCAGGATTGTACCTAGTACAGAGAAATAACTATGCAGCCATTATGATGGTATCTCTCTGTCCAGGCATTTGGTATGATTTCGGGGTTGTTTCTGAAGGATAGGGTATGGTTTGGGGACTGTTCCTGCAGGATTGGGTATGGTTTGGGGGTTGTTCCTGCAGGATTGTGCTTAGTACAGTATAATAACCATGCAGCCATTATGATGGTATCGCTCTGTCCTGGATTTGGGTATGGTTTGGGGGCAGTTCCTGCAGGATTGGGTATGGTTTGGGGGCTGTTCATGCAGGATTGGGTATGGTTTGGGGGCTGTTCATGCAGGATTGTGCTTAGTATAGAGAAATTACCATGCAGCCATTATGATGGTATCACTCTGTCCAGGCATTGGGTATGGTTTGGGGGCCGTTACTGCAGGATTGTGCTTAGTACAGAAAAATAGCCATGCTGCCATTTTTATGGTATCTTTCTATAGTGGAACTGGGTATGGGTTGGGGGCTGTTCCTGCTGGATTGTGTTTAGTACAGTGAAATTACTATACAGCCATTATGATGATATCTCTCTGTCCAGACATTGGGTATGATTTGGGGGCTGTTCCTGCTGGATTGTGTTTAGTACAGAGAAATTACCATGCAGCCATTATGATGGTATTGCTCTGTCCAGACATTGGGTATGGTTTGGGGTCTGTTCCTGCAGGATTGGGTATGGTTTGGGGGTTGTTCCTGCAGGATTGTGTTTAGTACAGAGAAATTACCATGCAGCCATTATGATGGTATCGCTCTGTCCAGGTATTGAGTATGGTTAGGGGGCTGTTCCTGCAGGATTGTGCTTAGTACAGAGTAATAACCATGCAGCCATTATGATGGTATCGCTCTGTCCAGGAATTTGGTATGGTTTGGGGGCTGTTCATGCAGGATTGTACGTAGTACAGAGAAATAACCATGCAGGCATTATGATGGTATTGCTCTGTCCAGGCATTGGGTATGGTTTGGGGGCTGTTTCTGCAGGATTGTATGTAGTACAGAGAAATAACCATGCAGCCATTATGATGGTATCTCTCTGTCCAGGCATTGGGTATGGTTTGGGGGCTGTTTCTGCAGGATTGTGCTTTGTACAGAGAAATAACCATGCAGCCATTATGATGGTATCGCTCTGTCCAGACATTGAGTATGGTCAGGGGGCTGTTCCTGCAGGATTGTGCTTAGTAAAGAGTAATAACCATGCAGCCATTATGATGGCATCGCTCTGTCCAGGCATTGGGTATGGTTTGGGGGCTGTTCCTGCAGGATTGTACGTAGTACAGAGAAATAACCATGCAGCCATTATGATGGTATCGCTCTGTCCAGGCATTGGGTATGGTTAGGGGGCTGTTCCTGCAGGATTGTGCTTAGTACAGAGTAATAGCCATGCAGCCATTATGATAATATCGCTCTGTCCAGGATTTGGGTATGGTTTGGGGGCTGTTCCTGCAGGATTGTCCTTAGTACAGAGAAATAACCATGCAGCCATTATGATGGTATCTCTCTGTCCAGACATTGGGTATGGTTTGGGGACTGTTTCTGCAGGATTGTCCTTAGTACAGAGAAATAACCATGCAGCCATTATGATGGTTTCTCTCTGTCCAGACATTGGGTATGGTTTGGGGGCTGTTCCTGCTGGATTGTGTTGAGTACAGAGAAATTACCATGCAGCCATTATGATGGTATCGCTCTGTCCAGGCATTGGGTATGGTTTGGGGGCTGTTCCTGCAGGATTGTACATAGTACAGAGAAATAACCATGCAGCCATTATGATGGTATCGCTCTGTCCAGGCATTGGGTATGGTTTGGGGACTGTTTCTGCAGGATTGTCCTTAGTACAGAGAAATAACCATGCAGCCATTATGATGGTATCTCTCTGTCCAGACATTGGGTATGGTTTGGGGACTGTTTCTGCAGGATTGTCCTTAGTACAGAGAAATAACCATGCAGCCATTATGATGGTTTCTCTCTGTCCAGACATTGGGTATGGTTTGGGGGCTGTTCCTGCTGGATTGTGTTGAGTACAGAGAAATTACCATGCAGCCATTATGATGGTATCGCTCTGTCCAGGCATTGGGTATGGTTTGGGGGCTGTTCCTGCAGGATTGTACATAGTACAGAGAAATAACCATGCAGCCATTATGATGGTATCTCTCTGTCCAGGCATTGGGTATGGTTTGGGGGCTGTTTCTGCAGGATTGTGCTTAGTACAGAGAAAAAGCCATGCAGCCATTATGATGGTATCTCTCTGTCCAGGGATTGGGTATGGTTTGGGGGCTGTTTCTGCAGGATTGTACGTAGTACAGAGAAATAACCATGCAGCCATTATGATGGTATCTCTTTGTCCAGGCATTGGGTATGGTTAGGGGGCTGTTCCTGCAGGATTGTGCTTAGTACAGAGTAATAATAATGCAGCCATTATGATGTTATCGCTCTGTCCAGGAATTGGGTATGGTTTGGAGGCTGTTCATGCAGGATTGTACATAGTACAGAGAAATAGCCATGCAGCCATTATGATGGTATCTCTCTGTCCAGGCATTGGGTATGATTTGGGGGCGGTTTCTGCAGGATTGTACATAGTACAGAGAAATAGCCATGCAGCCATTATGATGGTATCTCTCTGTCCAGGCACTTAGTATGATTTGGGGGCTGTTTCTGAAGGATAGGGTATGGTTTGGGGTCTGTTCCTGCAGGATTGGGTATGGTTTGGGGGTTGTTCCTGCAGGATTGTGCTTAGTACAGAGAAATAACCATGCAGCCATTATGATGGTATCGCTCTGTCCAGGCATTGGGTATGGTTTGGGGGCTGTTTCTGCAGGATTGTACGTAGTACAGAGAAATAACTATGCAGCCATTATGATGGTATCTCTCTGTCCAGGCATTGGGTATGGTTTGGGGGCTGTTTCTGCAGGATTGTGCTTTGTACAGAGAAATAACCATGCAGCCATTATGATGGTACCGCTCTGTCCAGGCATTGAGTATGATCAGGGGGCTGTTCCTGCAGGATTGTGCTTAGTACAGAGTAATAACCATGCAGCCATTATGATGGTATCGCTCTGTCCAGGAATTGGGTATGGTTTGGGGGCTATTCCTGCCGGATTGGGTATGGTTTGGGGGCTGTTCATGCAGGATTGTACGTAGTACAGAGAAATAACAATGCAGGCATTATGATGGTATCGCTCTGTCCAGGCATTGGGTATGGTTAGGGGGCTGTTTCTGCAGGATTGTACGTAGTACAGAGAAATAACCATGCAGCCATTATGATGGTATTTCTCTGTCCAGGCATTTGGTATGATTTGGGGGCTGTTTCTGAAGGATAGGGTATGGTTTGGGGGCTGTTCCTGCAGGATTGGGTATGGTTATGGGGCTGTTCCTGCAGGATTGTGCTTAGTACAGAGTAATAACCATGCAGCCATTATGATGGTTTCGCTCTGTCCAGGCATTGGGTATGGTTAGGGGGCTGTTCCTGCAGGATTGTGCTTAGTACAGAGTAATAACCATGCAGCCATTATGATGGTATCGCTCTGTCCAGGCATTGGGTATGATTTGGGGACTGTTCATGCAGGATTGTGCTTAGTACAGAGAAATAACCATGCAGCCATTATGATGGTATGTCTCTGTCCAGACATTGGGTATGATTTGGGGACTGTTCATGCAGGATTGTACATAGTACAGAGAAATAACCATGCAGCCATTATGATGGTATCTCTCTGTCCAGGCATTGGGTATGGTTTGGGGGCTGTTCCTTGTGGATTGTGTTTAGTACAGAGAAATTACCATGCAGCCATTATGATGGTATCGCTCTGTCCAGGCATTGGGTATGGTTTGGGGGCTGTTCCTGCAGGATTGTACATAGTACAGAGAAATAACCATGCAGCCATTATGATGGTATCTCTCTGTCCAGGCATTGGGTATGGTTTGGGGGCTGTTTCTGCAGGATTGTGCTTAGTACAGAGAAATAGCCATGCAGCCATTATGATGGTATCTCTCTGTCCAGGGATTGGGTATGGTTTGGGGGCTGTTTCTGCAGGATTGTACGTAGTACAGAGAAATAACCATGCAGCCATTATGATGGTATCTCTTTGTCCAGGCATTGGGTATGGTTAGGGGGCTGTTCCTGCAGGATTGTGCTTAGTACAGAGTAATAATAATGCAGCCATTATGATGTTATCGCTCTGTCCAGGAATTGGGTATGGTTTGGGGGCTGTTCATGCAGGATTGTACATAGTACAGAGAAATAGCCATGCAGCCATTATGATGGTATCTCTCTGTCCAGGCATTGGGTATGATTTGGGGGCGGTTTCTGCAGGATTGTACATAGTACAGAGAAATAGCCATGCAGCCATTATGATGGTATCTCTCTGTCCAGGCACTTAGTATGATTTGGGGGCTGTTTCTGAAGGATAGGGTATGGTTTGGGGTCTGTTCCTGCAGGATTGGGTATGGTTTGGGGGTTGTTCCTGCAGGATTGTGCTTAGTACAGAGAAATAACCATGCAGCCATTATGATGGTATCGCTCTGTCCAGGCATTGGGTATGGTTTGGGGGCTGTTTCTGCAGGATTGTACGTAGTACAGAGAAATAACTATGCAGCCATTATGATGGTATCTCTCTGTCCAGGCATTGGGTATGGTTTGGGGGCTGTTCCTGCAGGATTGTGCTTTGTACAGAGAAATAACCATGCAGCCATTATGATGGTATCGCTCTGTCCAGGCATTGAGTATGATCAGGGGGCTGTTCCTGCAGGATTGTGCTTAGTACAGAGTAATAACCATGCAGCCATTATGATGGTATCGCTCTGTCCAGGAATTGGGTATGGTTTGGGGGCTATTCCTGCCGGATTGGGTATGGTTTGGGGGCTGTTCATGCAGGATTGTACGTAGTACAGAGAAATAACAATGCAGGCATTATGATGGTATCGCTCTGTCCAGGCATTGGGTATGGTTAGGGGGCTGTTCCTGCAGGATTGTACGTAGTACAGAGAAATAACCATGCAGCCATTATGATGGTATTTCTCTGTCCAGGCATTTGGTATGATTTGGGGGCTGTTTCTGAAGGATAGGGTATGGTTTGGGGGCTGTTCCTGCAGGATTGGGTATGGTTATGGGGCTGTTCCTGCAGGATTGTGCTTAGTACAGAGTAATAACCATGCAGCCATTATGATGGTTTCGCTCTGTCCAGGCATTGGGTATGGTTAGGGGGCTGTTCCTGCAGGATTGTGCTTAGTACAGAGTAATAACCATGCAGCCATTATGATGGTATCGCTCTGTCCAGGCATTGGGTATGATTTGGGGACTGTTCATGCAGGATTGTGTTTAGTACAGAGAAATAACCATGCAGCCATTATGATGGTATGTCTCTGTCCAGACATTGGGTATGGTTTGGGGGCTGTTCCTTGTGGATTGTGTTTAGTACAGAGAAATTACCATGCAGCCATTATGATGGTATCGCTCTGTCCAGGCATTGGGTATGGTTAGGGGGCTGTTCCTGCAGTATTGTACTTAGTACAGAGTAATAACCATGCAGCCATTATGATGGTATAGCTCTGTCCAGGAATTGGGTATGGTTTGGGGGCTGTTCCTGCAGGATTGGGTATGGTTATGGGGCTGTTCATGAAGGACTGTGCTTAGTACAGAGAAAAAACCATGCAGCCATTATGATGATATCGCTCTGTCCAGTCATTGGGTATGGTTAGGGGGCTGTTCCTGCAGGATTGTGCATAGTACAGAGTAATAACCATGCAGCCATTATGATGGTATCGCTCTGTCCACGAATTGGGTATGGTTTGGGGGCTGTTCCTGCAGGATTGGGTATGGTTATGGGGCTGTTCATGCAGAACTGTGCTTAGTACAGAGAAATAACCATGCAGCCATTATGATGGTATCGCTCTGTCCAGGCATTGGGTATGGTTTGGGGACTGTTTCTGCAGGATTGTCCTTAGTACAGAGAAATAACCATGCAGCCATTATGATGGTATCTCTCTGTCCAGGCATTGGGTATGGTTTGGGGACTGTTTCTGCAGGATTGTCCTTAGTACAGAGTAATAACCATGCAGCCATTATGATGGTATCGCTCTGTCCAGGAATTGGGTATGGTTTGGGGGCTGTTCCTGCAAGATTGGGTATGGTTATGGGGCTTTTCATGAAGGACTGTGCTTAGTACAGAGAAATAACCATGCAGCCATTATGATGGTATCGCTCTGTCCAGTCATTGGGTATGGTTAGGGGGCTGTTTCTGCAGGATTGTGCACAGTACAGAGTTATAACCATGCAGCCATTATGATGGTATCGCTCTGTCCAGGAATTGGGTATGGTTTTGGGGCTGTTCCTGCAGGATTGGGTATGGTTATGGGGATGTTCATGCAGAACTGTGCTTAGTACAGAGAAATAAACATGCAGCCATTATGATGGTATCGCTCTGTCCAGGCATTGGGTATGGTTTGGGGACTGTTTCTGCAGGATTGTCCTTAGTATAGAGAAATAACCATGCAGCCATTATGATGGTATCTCTCTGTCCAGACATTGGGTATGGTTTGGGGACTGTTTCTGCAGGATTGTCCTTAGTACAGAGAAATTACCATGCAGCCATTATAATGGTTTCTCTCTGTCCAGACATTGGGTATGGTTTGCGGGTTGTTCCTGCTTGATTGTGTTTAATACAGAGAAATTACTATGCAGCCATTATGATGGTATCGCTCTGTCAAGGCATTGGGTATGGTTTGGGGGCTGTTCCTGCAGGATTGTGCGTAGTACAGAGAAATAACCATGCAGCCATTATGATGGTATGTCTCTGTCCAGACATTGGGTATGGTTGGGGGCTGTTCCTTGTGGATTGTGTTTAGTACAGAGAAATTACCATGCAGCCATTATGATGGTATCGCTCTGTCCAGGCATTGGGTATGGTTTGGGGCCGTTACTGCAGGATTGTGCTTAGTACAGAGAAATAACCATGCAGCCATTATGATGGTATCGCTCTGTCCAGGCATTGGGCATGGTTAGGGGGCTGTTCCTGCAGGATTGTGCTTAGTACAGAGTTATAACCATGCAGCCATTATGATGGTATCGCTCTGTCCAGGAATTGGGTATAGTTTGGGGGCTGTTCCTGCAGGATTGGGTATGGTTATGGGGCTGTTCATGCAGAACTGTGCTTAGTACAGAGAAATAACCATGCAGCCATTTTGATGGTATCTCTCTATAGTGGAACTGGGTATGGGTTGGAGGCTGTTCCTGCTGGATTGTGTTTAGTACAGAGAAATTACCATGCAGCCATTATGATGGTATCTCTCTATCCAGACATTGGGTATGATTTGGAGGCTGTTCCTGCTGGATTGTGTTTAGTACAGAGAAATTACCATGCAGCCATTATGATGGTGTCTCTCTGTCCAGGCATTGGGTATGGTTAGGGGGCTGTTCCTGCAGGATTGTGCTTAGTACAGAGTAATAACCATGCAGCCATTATGATGGTATCGCTCTGTCCAGGAATTGGGTATGGTTAGGGGGCTGTTCCTGCAGGATTGTACGTAGTACAGAGAAATAAACATGCAGCCATTATAATGGTATCGCTCTGTCCAGGCATTGAGTATGGTCAGGGGGCTGTTCCTGCAGGATTGTACGTAGTACAGAGAAATAAACATGCAGCCATTATAATGGTATCGCTCTGTCCAGGCATTGAGTATGGTCAGGGGGCTGTTCCTGCAGGATTGTGCTTAGCACAGAATAATAACCATGTAGCCATTATGATGGTATCGCTCTGTCCAGGAATTGGGTATGGTTTGGGGGCTGTTCATGCAGGATTGTACGTAGTACAGAGAAATAACAATGTAGGCATTATGATGGTATTGCTCTGTCCAGGCATTGGGTTTGGTTTGGGGGCTGTTTCTACAGGGTTGCACGTAGTACAGAGAAATAACCATGCAGCCATTATGATGGTATTTCTCTGTCCAGGCATTTGGTATGATTTGGGGGCTGTTTCTGAAGGATAGGGTATGGTTTGGGGCCTGTTCCTGCAGGATTGGGTATGGTTTGGGGGTTGTTCCTGCAGGATTGTGCTTAGTACAGAGAAATAACCATGCAGCCATTATCATGGTATCTCTCTGTCCAGGCATTGGGTATGGTTTGGGGGCTGTTTCTGCAGGATTGTACGTAGTACAGAGAAATAACCATGCAGCCATTATGATGGTATTTCTCTGTCCAAGCATTTGGTATGATTTGGGGGCTGTTTTTGAAGGATAGGGTATGGTTTGGGGGCTGTTCCTGCAGGATTGGGTATGGTTTGGGGGTTGTTCCTGCAGGATTGAGCTTAGTACAGATAAATAACCATGCAGCCATTATGATGGTATCGCTCTGTCCAGGCATTGGGTATGGTTAGGGGGCTGTTCCTGCTGGATTGTGTTTAATACAGAGAAATTACCATGCAGCCATTATGATGGTATGTCTCTGTCCAGACATTGGGTATGGTTTGGGGGCTGTTCCTTGTGGATTGTGTTTAGTACAGAGAAATTACCATGCAGCCATTATGATGGTATCGCTCTGTCCAGGCATTGGGTATGGTTTGGGGGCTGTTCCTGCAGGATTGTGCTTAGTACAGAGAAATAACCATGCAGCCATTATGATGGTATCGCTCTGTCCAGGCATTGGGTATGGTTTGGGGCCGTTACTGCCGGATTGTGCTTAGTACAGAGAAATAACCATGCAGCCATTATGATGGTATCGCTCTGTCCAGGCATTGGGTATGGTTTGGGGGCTGTTCCTGCAGGATTGTGCTTAGTACAGAGAAATAACCATGCAGCCATTATGATGGTATCGCTCTGTCCAGGCATTGGGTATGGTTAGGGGGCTGTTCCTGCAGGATTGTGCTTAGTACAGAGTAATAACCATGCAGCCATTATGATGGTATCGCTCTGTCCAGGAATTGGGTATGGTTTGGGGGCTGTTCCTGCAGGATTGTGCTTAGTACAGAGAAATAACCATGCAGCCATTATGATGGTATCGCTCTGTCCAGGCATTGGGTATGGTTAGGGGGCTGTTCCTGCAGGATTGTGCTTAGTACAGAGTAATAACCATGCAGCCATTATGATGGTATCGCTCTGTCCAGGAATTGGGTATGGTTTGGGGGCTGTTCCTGCAGGATTGGGTATGGTTATGGGACTGTTCATGCAGGACTGTGCTTAGTACAGAGAAATAACCATGCAGCCATTTTGATGCTATCTCTCTATAGTGGAACTGGGTATGGGTTGGAGGCTGTTCCTGCTGGATTGTGTTTAGTAGAGAGAAATTACCATGCAGCCATTATGATGGTATCTCTCTATCCAGACATTGGGTATGATTTGGGTGCTGTTCCTGCTGGATTGTGTTTAGTACAGAGAAATTACCATGCAGCCATTATGATGGTATCGCTCTGTCCAGGCATTGGGTATGGTTTGGGGGCTGTTCCTGCAGGATTGTACGTAGTACAGAGAAATAACCATGCAGCCATTATGATGGTATCACTCTGTCCAGTCATTGGGTATGGTTAGGGGGCTGTTCCTGCAGGATTGTGCATAGTACAGAGTAATAACCATGCAGCCATTATGATGGTATCGCTCTGTCCATGCATTGGGTATGGTTTGGGGACTGTTTCTGCAGGATTGTCCTTAGTACAGAGAAATTACCATGCAGCCATTATGATGGTATCTCTCTGTCCAGGCATTGGGTATGGTTTGGGGGCTGTTCCTGCAGGATTGTGCTTAGTACAGAGAAATAACCATGCAGCCATTATGATGGTATCGCTCTGTCCAGGCATTGGGTATGGTTTGGGGCCGTTACTGCAGGATTGTGCTTAGTACAGAGAAATTACCATGCAGCCATTATGATGGTATCGCTCTGTCCAGGAATTGGGTATGGTTTGGGGGCTGTTCCTGCAGGATTGGGTATTGTTATGGGGCTGTTCATGCAGGACTGTGCTTAGTACAGAGAAATAACCATGCAGCCATTTTGATGGTATCTCTCTATAGTGGAACTGGGTATGGGTTGGAGGCTGTTCCTGCTGGATTGTGTTTAGTAGAGAGAAATTACCATGCAGCCATTATGATGGTATCTCTCTATCCAGACATTGGGTATGATTTGGGGGCTGTTCCTGCTGGATTGTGTTTAGTACAGAGAAATTACCATGCAGCCATTATGATGGTATCGCTCCGTCCAGGCATTGGGTATGGTTTGGGGGCTGTACCTGCAGGATTGTACGTAGTACAGAGAAATAACCATGCAGCCATTATGATGGTATCGCTCTCTCCAGGAATTGGGTATGGTTTGGGGGCTGTTCCTGCAGGATTGGGTATGGTTATGGGGCTGTTCATGCAGGACTGTGCTTAGTACAGAGAAATAACCATGCAGCCATTATGATGGTATCGCTCTGTCCAGGCATTGGGTATGGTTTGGGGACTGTTTCTGCAGGATTGTCCATAGTACAGAGAAATAACCATGCAGCCATTATGATGGTATCGCTCTGTCCAGGCATTGGGTATGGTTTGGGGACTGTTTCTGCAGGATTGTCCTTAGTACAGAGAAATAACCATGCAGCCATTATGATGGTTTCTCTCTGTCCAGACATTGGGTATGGTTTGGGGGCTGTTCCTGCTGGATTGTGTTTAGTACAGAGAAATTACCATGCAGCCATTATGATGGTATCACTCTGTCCAGGCATTGGGTATGGTTTGGGGGCTGCTCCTGCAGGATTGTACGTAGTACAGAGAAAGAACCATGCAGCCATTACGATGGTATCTCTCTGTCCAGGCATTGGGTATGGTTTGGGGGCTGTTTCTGCAGGATTGTGCTTAGTACAGAGAAATAGCCATGCAGCCATTATGATGGTATCTCTCTGCCCAGGCATTGGGTATGGTTTGGGGGCTGTTTCTGCAGGATTGTACGTAGTACAGAGAAATAACCATGCAGCCATTATGATGGTATCTCTCTGTCCAGGCATTTGGTATGATTTGGGGGCTGTTTCTGAAGGATAGGGTATGGCTTGGTGGCTGTGCCTGCAGGATTGGGTATGGTTTGGGGACTGTTTCTGCAGGATTGTCCTTAGTACAGAGAAATAACCATGCAGCCATTATGATGGTATCTCTCTGTCCAGACATTGGGTATGGTTGGGGGCTGTTCCTGCTGGATTGTGTTTAGTACAGAGAAATTACCATGCAGCCATTATGATGGTATCGCTCTGTCCAGGCATTGGGTATAATTTGGGGGCCGTTACTGCAGGATTGTGCTTAGTACAGAAAAATAACCATGCTGCCATTTTGATGGTATCTCTCTATAGTGGAACTGGGTATGGGTTTGGGGCTGTTCCTGCTGACCTTTCCATCCTGAATCTGCTGATCCAGAACTCTCCGATCCTGATCTCAAGTTCCCGACTCCCTTGTTCCTTAGGTTCATACTGGACTGCGCTGAGCTTGACTGCTTGAGTTCTTGAGATTGCTGATCCTGCAGAAAGTTGTACCAGAAATCTTTGTTGATATTGGAATATTGTATTTCATTAATCTCATAAATAAACATGAAAAGTTTCCATTTCTGGTAGTTTTGTTCCCCTTACATGCTGTGGGTGTGACCAACTGCAGGGACGCTTCTCAGGCTCTTATGAAGGAGGAGCCCAACCTGTACTGTGTGTGGGGAACAAACACTGAGCCCACTAGAAGTTTGCTTTGGGGCATGGGGGGTTATATCATTATATGAAATGAATTGTCCTGTATCTGGGGGCCAACCCCATTACATAACACAGGGGGGGGCTAAGGGGACACAGTTTGGGAATAGGCCGGGTATAGAGCCATTGGGAATAAAATAAAAACTTTTGTAGCCGGTTTAGTCCCTCTCAGAATTCAGGCCACTCAACGAGACCCCGAGTGCCTGCCCCATGGGATGCTGGGTAGGGCTGGGGTTGGATTGGTGGAACAAACCAATTACAGCAGGGTGCAGGGTTATCTCTATATCCAAGTAAAGCCAAATGGAAGATGAAGAAGGAATCCCCCAGAAGGAAGGGAGACTAGATGGGAACATTGGGAAAGATATAAAGATGGGGAGTAACAGGGTGCATATGGGTCAGTTAACAAGGAATGGGCTTTCTGAGTTTTTCTATCCAAGCCCCCTTTGGAGGTCCAACATCTGATCTGAACCCCCCTTAGCATATAACAAGGTTACAGGTATGGGTATCAGTCATTAAGTCGGCGCTCCAAGTATATGTAGGGCAGCAAATAAGTTACCCCCCTAATTTTCAGACCCGGCTGCCCAGCACCTCACAATGGGAAGATCACAGACACCCCCATCTCCTTGCAGATGGTGCCCAGGCCAGAATCACTCTCAGGTAACACTGCCAACCCCTGAGCCTCACTGCCGCCCCTTTATCCCTGTAAAGAGGCAGAATTGGAAGAATAATTTAAAAAAAAAAAAAATTGCTTATAAAGGACAAAATTATATAAGGTGTTCTACATATATATTATGTTATATAAATAGTATTTTTATATTATACATTATATAAATATATAGTATTTACATATATGTTATATATAAGTATAATATGTATATATTTTTATAGATAATATAATAGTGAACTTCCCCTTTAACACAGAGCATGGAGTCAGTGTAATTGATTACAGTAATAGTAGGGCAGTTAAATAATATACAAGATTTTCCTAATTTGATCCACAAGGTGGCGTTACTGTGCCAGTCTTTTATTTGAATAGTCCCCCCCAATTCCTGCCACCAATCTAAGGGCCCATCACATTCCCACCAGGACTCATTTTATCAGGAGCCAATCAATGTGCCTGTATGAACAGCAGCCCCTGCGTGCAATGGCCCTAAGTATTTTGGGCCCCTGGGACACAGAATGTAGCACATTTGTCTGGCCGCTTGATAAATCCCTACTCCTGGCCCACAAATCAGGATATGAATGCAAGGGCTCCAATATGGCAGCCGCCTCTGGCTCCTCTTTCCTTGTTTTCTTGACTCCTCTTTGCAGTCACCTGGTCAGAAACAGTAGCAGCAATTTCTATGTATTATTGTCAGTGTCAGTACATTTATTGCAGGTATTTAACATGTTCCATACTACTGCCTGGGTAACACTGCGCCCCATATATACCCATCTGCATACATATACATTCATTTATTGTGGGGTTTGTATAGTGAGGCACCAGTCTGCCCCCTATTAGGGAGCTGTTCATTTACCTATGGGACATATCAGTACGTTATGGGTTACTAATGACAGTGTATCATATAGAGGGTTATACTCACTATCTATATATATTGGGTACAACATACACATTCCTTGCCAATAGTGCCCTTATCAGGAATGGAATCTAGGAACCCAGCACTGAAGGAGTGAATCAGGGGCCTGGGGTGGGGGTGAATTGCTAAAAGTGCACCAGGAGAGGGCGATGTTCCGCCTAACACTGGCAATAAATGCACATAGGGCAGAGGGCTTCAGGCATTTTGGCAACCCCCTTTGAAGTTATACAATTAGTCTAACCCCCTCCCCCCTTTGCTCATGACAAGTGGAGCTGCTCAATATGAAACCATTATTATTATTATAAACCAATCAGCCTTTTGCTTTTACTCTTCCAGCTGCCATGGATCGATGAACGTTTGTTGTTTATTGGTTGATACGGGTTACAGCACCGGTGCGAAGCAGAACCGTAGCTCCTCCATTTAGGGTTTCTCTTTGTTCTGCCCAGCCAGGGCTGCTCTTAAATGACCTGCAAACGTAGAGAAAATTCCACATAATATTTATCTTTGTAACTACAGGTATGGGACCTGGTATCCAGAATGCTCTGGGCCCAGGGCTTTACGGATAAGGGATCTTTCCATAATTTGGATTGCCATATCTTAAAGTCTACTAAAAGATCATTTAAACATCATTTAAACTCAATAGGGCTGTTCTGCCTCCAATAAAGATTAATTATATCTTAGTTGGGATCAAGTACAGGTACTGTTTTATTATTGCAGAGAAAAAGGGAATCATTTTTAAAAATTAGAATTATTTTCTTATAATGAAGTCTGTGGGAGACGACCTTTCCATAATTCGGAACTTTCTGGATAATGGGTTTCTGGATAACAGAGCCCATACCTGCACTTTCTAATGGATATGTGCCCTTTATTCCATGTGGGGCCTGGGTTCCTGGCAGGCTGGTCCTACACTCACACTCGCACTCACGAATCTCTGACATTAGCCACTCAGCGTTACACTTTGCTGCTCTCAGTGATATTACGTAGGGCGCCCCGATGTTACGAGTGACCCCAGGTAGCGCAGGGACCCAGATCTGAAGGCTGGAAAGAGGCAGAAGAGGAACACAAATAATTAATATACTATTGAAAAATGAAGACCAACTGGAAAGGTGCAAAGCATAGGGCATTCTCTCACACACTAATAGGCAACTGGCCTACAAAACTGTAGTTTTGTTCCTTTTATGCAGTGTGTGAGTGGTTTGTGTATCTCCTGAGGAAATCTATATAGCCTGGAACTGGGGCAACACATTAGCCCAGGGCGGCTATAAGTAGCCCAGAGCTTCCCATTAGTGTTAGCCCTGTGGGGGGTAATATCAGTAGCACATACAGATAATAACACTGATGAGAGAAAAACCAGGAGCAGTGTCGGACTGGGTCCCCCTGGGCTCACTAACCCCCGAGTGACTGAATTATCTACAGCAATAAAGTAACCCCCGAACTCCTTATGGCACGGGGTGGGGCCAGATATGTCATTCTACCCTCCCCCTTCACAGTGGTACCAACCAACTACACCTCCCATGGGTCTGTCCTCTCTGCCTCCCATCATGGTACATCAGCACCCCCTCTTTGTTCCCTCAGTCCACTAGAATCTGCCCCCTCACCCACCCTCCGAGCCCCACCCCTAACCAACCCTCTCCCCCTTGCACCACTGCCCACCCCTCTCTCTGTCCCTACTTTCATTTGCACCAGGGCTGTACAGCTGCCGGGTATCTACCTTTGAGCAGCAGAGGATACTGGGAGCTGTAGTTTAGCAACTGACATTCTGCACAACAAGGCCCATGCTTGCTCCGCCCCTTCTCTCTTCTTGAAACAGAAGCAGGAAGCACGGCCCATTTAACTGCCAAAAGGAAGCATTTTCTCAGCCCTGAGGGCTTATTCCTGCTCTGTCACTTCCTGGGAGGTGTGGCCTCAGTCATTGCCATCAGGACATTTGCTGAGATTCCTTGATTCAGTCAGAAACAGTGACATGTTGAGTTCAAATGTTAAGCACTTGCATAAACAACTAAGTTCCTTTAAAGTGCTTTGTTCTGCCAGAAAAGAAGTGTACAGTGACCCTTTCACAAGCAAGAGGCCAACACAGTAAATTCAGAATTGGTAACATGTTACGGGCATGCAAATATCTGGGGCAATTTATATAGCCTTGTAGGCATAGTACCACTTGTATAGTAGTAGTAAGCCGCTGTCAGAAATTGGTTTTGTATTCTGAATTTTTTATTTTGTTTTTATTTTCAAAACAGTTGTATTTCAGGAACCCATAAATATTAGAGCCAGTACAATTATGCACCTTGTATCCCTATAACTACTTCCATGTTTTTCAGCTGTATATTATAAAGAGTACCTTATTAAATAGACACAGTCTTTGTATTGGATCTCTGAATTTGCATGAAGCAGGAAATATTTATTTTCAATACAAGGGGTGCCACAATGGGCAGCACATTAGCCTCCACACACGCACCTGGTAGCAGAATAAACCATTGGTGTGGAAATAACCTGCAGGCAAGGAAATAGCCTCAGAAGTAATGACACACGGCTTACCACTTGCAGGACCTAAAGAGATATTCTGTACAAACACCGGGAGAGTCAGAATCAAAATGTCAGATTTTTTTCTAAATTCAAAATCATAAATGTTAATTGCCCTACAGTTGCAATACAGTTTGACCCTCTGTTCATCAAAGTAGGAGAAACTGGGCTATAAGCAAAGCTGCAGAGGCAAAGTTGGATAAATACTGCACACTGACTCCCTCATCTTACCTATATCCAGATTTACTCCAACAGAACTAGCTCTCATCTCTCTCAGGTGTAATGAAGTCTCCCAGCCCCATATATGTAGTGTGCCAAAAATAATTCAGGTAAGTTATAACATGATTGGAATAGCAAAGGTTAGCCGTTCTCAACTATACATTCAATTTATAAAACAAGAATATCAAAGAAATATAAAGCAAAAAGATCAGTGAGATCCAAGTATCAAAAAAAAAAATATCAAAAATTAGTTGATTCAAAGAGAAATGTGCTCTCCATTGTGAATGTTATCAGTTTTGTAATCAAGAAATGTTACATAGTTAAGCAGGGTTGAAAAAAAGTCCATCAAGTTCAACCCTTCCAAGCAAACCCTAAAACACATATACCCATACTGACCTATCTATACATACACTATATATACCAAAATAAATACTAACTTTAATATTACAATAGCCTTAGATATTTTGCGTCTTCAATAAATCACCCAAGGCACTGTTAACCCTTTAAGTGCCAGCCGAATTCGTCATTTCGGTTCCCCCCAGTGCCAGACGTTTTTTAAGCATTTTGTACTCATTCACTTTAACAATGTTTTTTGGTAGGAAAACCTCCACGAAACTAGGGAAATTATATATCGTTTTTTTCGTCACTAATTGGGCTTCGACATACATACCAAATTTTATAACTTTTCTGGAGATATGATGTGTATTTTGGGTGAAATATGTAAAAAAAAATAAAATTATGAAAAATTTCTGTATATTTTGAGGTTTTTTTCCATAGAAAAGTTAATTTTACTCACTTTTTTTTATTGTTTGTAAAAGCCCTAATACTCCCAATTCCAACGATACCAAATATGTGGTGGTACCCCACAGTTCCTGTCCAGAAGTAACCCCCAAACTAAAGCAATACTTAGTACAATATCACACCAGAACAAAGCAGAAAAGCGCTTGTAACAGTTAATGCAGCATAACTTATATGTAAATCTAAAATATCCCCTCATGTTTGGTATCTTTAGAAACTACAGACCTTCAGGTTTCTAGGTGCAATGTAGTTTTCACTCAAAAGCCAAATACCTTTTGTCAGTGCATTGTGAAATTTGGAACTTTTTATGACATTTTTTTTTTTTTCTAAAACGTAAACTTGGACGCATGATCAAATGTGGATTTGACAAAAAAAAATCTCATAAAAATTTTCTAACAAAGGCATATTTGAAAGACAAACTCCTCCTGAATAAAATGATGCCCCATATGTATGGGTGCACATAAAGACATGGGCACCAAACACTCCAAAGCAGGGGCAATGCACAAGGGCAATTACAGCTAAAAATGTGGGGGCTGCGCTCTATGTGCACTTCCTGCAGTTTTTCAGTGTTAACCCCCCCTTCCTGTGAAATAACCCCCACAAACTATATATTTCTGAAAAGTGCACACCTTCAGCTATTCAGAGACACCACTCTTCTCTTTCTACATGGAAAATTGTGGCCGCAGTCCCTTGCAGAAGTAAGCGCTTTGGTCAGAAATCAAGGAAAAACCAGATAAAAAACCTAGATTTCTCCCCAAAATCTCCATGGCAACTACCAAAAACTTACTAAACATCGATCTGCAAGTTCCCCTGAATAAAACGATACCCCATATGTATGGGTGCACATAAAGACGTGGCCACCAAATGCCCCAAAACAGGGGCAATGCATAAGGGCAATTTCAGTTGAAATTTTGGGGGCTGCGCTCTATGTGCACTACCTGCAGTTTTTCATTGATAACCCCCCCTACCTGTGAGAAAACCCCCACAATCTATATATTTCCGAAAAGTGCACACCTTCAGCTATTCAGAGACACCACTCTTCTCTTTCTACATGGAAAATTGTGGCCGCAGTCCCTTGCAGAAGTTAGCGCTTTGGTCAGAAATCAAGGAAAAACTAGATACAAACCTAGATTTCTCCCCAAAATCTCCATGGCAACTACCAAAAACTTACTAACCATCAATCTGCAAGTTCCCCTGAATAAAACGATACCCTATATGTATGGGTGCACATAAAGACGTGGCCACCAAATGCCCCAAAACAGGGGCAATGCATAAGGGCAATTTCAGTTGAAATTTTGGAGGCTGCGCTCTATGTGCACTACCTGCAGTTTTTCAGTGATAACCCCCCTACCTGTGAGATAACCCCCACAATCTATATATTTACGAAAAGTGCACACCTTCAGCTATTCAGAGACACCATTCTTCTCTTTCTACATGGAAAATTGTGGCCGCAGTCCCTTGCAGAAGTCAGCGCTTTGGTCAGAAATCAAGGAAAAACCAGATACAACCCTAGATTTTGGTCAGAAATCAAGGAAAAACCAGATAAAAACCTAGGATTTCTCCCCAAAATCTCCATGGCAACTACCAAAAACTTACTAAACATCAATCTGCAAGTTCCCCTGAATAAAACGATACCCCATATGTATGGGTGCACATAAAGACGTGGCCACCAAATGCCCCAAAACAGGGGCAATGCATAAGGGCAATTTCAGTTGAAATTCTGGGGGCTGCGCTCTATGTGCACTACCTGCAGTTTTTCAGTGTTAACCCCCCCTACCTGTGAGATAACCCCCACAATCTATATATTTACGAAAAGTGCACACCTTCAGCTATTCAGAGACACCATTCTTCTCTTTCTACATGGAAAATTGTGGCCGCAGTCCCTTGCAGAAGTCAGTGCTTTGGTTAGAAATCAAGGAAAAACCAGATAAAAACCTAGATTTCTCCCCAAAATCTCCATGGCAACTACCAAAAACTTACTAAACCTCAATCTGCAAGTTCCCCTGAATAAAACGATACCCCATATGTATGGGTGCACATAAAGACGTGGCCACCAAATGCCCCAAAACAGGGGCAATGCATAAGGGCAATTTCAGTTGAAATTTTGGGGGCTGCGCTCTATGTGCACTACCTGCAGTTTTTCAGTGTTAACCCCCCCTACCTGTGAGATAACCCCCACAATCTATATATTTACGAAAAGTGCACACCTTCAGCTATTCAGAGACACCATTCTTCTCTTTCTACATGGAAAATTGTGGCCGCAGTCCCTTGCAGAAGTCAGCGCTTTGGTCAGAAATCAAGGAAAAACCAGATAAAAACCTAGATTTCTCCCCAAAATCTCCATGGCAACTACCAAAAACTTACTAAACCTCAATCTGCAAGTTCCCCTGAATAAAACGATACCCCATATGTATGGGTACACATAAAGACGTGGCCACCAAATGCCCCCAAACAGGGGCAATGCATAAGGGGGGGCTGTGCTCTATCTGCAGTTATTTAGTCTAAACACCCCCATACCTGTGAAATAACCCCCGCAAACTATATATTTCTGAAAAGTGCACACCTTCAGCTATTCAGAGACGCCACTCTCCTCTTTCTACATGGAAAATTGTGGCCGCAGTGCCTTGCAGAAGTCAGCGCTTTGGTCAGAAATCAAGGAAAAACCAGATACAACCCTAGATTTTGGTCAGAAATCAAGGAAAAACCAGATAAAAACCTAGATTTCTCCCCAAAATCTCCATGGCAACTACCAAAAACTTACTAAACCTCAATCTGCAAGTTCCCCTGAATAAAACGATACCCCATATGTATGGGTACACATAAAGACGTGGCCACCAAATGCCCCCAAACCGGGGCAATGCATAAGGGGGGGCTGTGCTCTATGTGCTCTACCTGCACTTATTTAGTCTAAACACCCCCATACCTGTGAAATAACCCCCGCAAACTATATATTTCTGAAAAGTGCACACCTTCAGCTATTCAGAGACACCACTCTCCTCTTTCTACATGAAAAATTGTGGCCGCAGTCCCTTGCAGAAGTCAGCGCTTTGGTCAGAAATCAAGGAAAAACCAGATAAAAAACCTAGATTTCTCCCCAAAATCTCCATGGCAACTACCAAAAACTTACTAAACCTCAATTTGCAAGTTCCCCTGAATAAAACGATACCCCATATGTATGGGTGCACGTAAAGACGTGGCCACCAAATGCCCCAAAACAGGGGCAATGCATAAGGGCAATTTCAGTTGAAATTTTGGGGGCTGCGCTCTATGTGCACTACCTGCAGTTTTTCAGTGTTAACCACCCCTACCTGTGAGATAACCCCCACAATCTATATATTTACGAAAAGTGCACACCTTCAGCTATTCAGAGACACCATTCTTCTCTTTCTACATGGAAAATTGTGGCCGCAGTCCCTTGCAGAAGTCAGCGCTTTGGTCAGAAATCAAGGAAAAACCAGATACAAACCTAGATTTCTCCCCAAAATCTCCATGGCAACTACCAAAAACTTACTAAACCTCAATCTGCAAGTTCCCCTGAATAAAACGATACCCCATATGTATGGGTACACATAAAGACGTGGCCACCAAATGCCCCCAAACCGGGGCAATGCATAAGGGGGGGCTGTGCTCTATCTGCAGTTATTTAGTCTAAACACCCCCATACCTGTGAAATAACCCCCGCAAACTATATATTTCTGAAAAGTGCACACCTTCAGCTATTCAGAGACACCACTCTCCTCTTTCTACATGAAAAATTGTGGCCCCAGTCCCTTGCAGAAGTCAGCGCTTTGGTCAGAAATCAAGGAAAAACCAGATAAAAAACCTAGATTTCTCCCCAAAATCTCCATGGCAACTACCAAAAACTTACTAAACCTCAATTTGCAAGTTCCCCTGAATAAAACGATACCCCATATGTATGGGTGCACGTAAAGACGTGGCCACCAAATGCCCCAAAACAGGGGCAATGCATAAGGGCAATTTCAGTTGAAATTTTGGGGGCTGCGCTCTATGTGCACTACCTGCAGTTTTTCAGTGTTAACCCCCCCTACCTGTGAGATAACCCCCACAATCTATATATTTACGAAAAGTGCACACCTTCAGAGACACCATTCTTCTCTTTCTACATGGAAAATTGTGGCCGCAGTCCCTTGCAGAAGTCAGCGCTTTGGTCAGAAATCAAGGAAAAACCAGATACAACCCTAGATTTTGGTCAGAAATCAAGGAAAAACCAGATAAAAAAACCTAGATTTCTCCCCAAAATCTCCATGGCAACTACCAAAAACTTACTAACCATCAATCTGCAAGTTCCCCTGAATAAAACGATACCTATGTCTGGTTGCGCATAAGTACATGGCCACCAAACCTGAAAATGCATAATATTGGGGCTGCACTCTATGCACCCCTTTTTTTTTGCCTGCACCCGAATGAATGGGATACGCTCGGGTGCAGGCACATGTAGCCGATATACGCATGAAAACGCGTGAGAATGCAAAGTCTCGCGTTTTCATGCGTATATCGGCTACATGTGCCTGCACCCGAGCGTATCCCATTCATTCGGGTGCAGGCACAAGTAGCAAGCGTAGGGCTGAATTTTCGGCAAGCGTTTTTCCACTTGCTGAAAAAATCAGCCCTACGCCATGTGTGGCATCAGCCTAACCCTTGGCAATAGAAACTACCAGAACAATCTTAGCACCTCTGGACCTTTCTAGAACAACTGAAATCAAATGAAGTTAAAATGGAATAAAACCACTAAAAGCAATCAAAGAACAATAGTTGCAATGAAATCGGTAAGAGCCCTGGATCCACCAATGTCACTGCAAAAGCAACCTTTTTGGGGGCACTAAACACACAAAGAACAATGCAAAGATAAAACACCATAAAATCAGTAAAATCCAATAAAACCACCTAAACCAACAGAAGAACAATAATTGCAATGAAATTGGTGGTCAGAGCCCTGGATCCACCAACGTCACTGCAAATTCAGCACCCAATAGCAATAAAAAAGTTACAGTGCAATAGAATAATTCAAAAACAGAAATCAATTATGAAAATGCCAAAAAAACACTAAAATGCAACCAAATAAATCAGATAATTATAGAGCAAGATCAGAAATAAAGTTTTAGTAAAAAAAAAAGACTGCCAGAGAAAGCAAAGAAAGAAAGAAAAGAAAAGAAAGAAAAAAAAAAAAAAAAAAGTGTAAGTGTTAGTGTGTGTAAGTAAGTGTCTGTGTGTGCTTGGGAAAGTTGTAAATAAGTGTGTATGTGTACAAAAGTGTAATAATGACAAAGATAGAAGAAAAAATTGAAAAAAAAAAAAAAAAATTTTTAGACAGTTGAGATAGAAATAAGCAAAATAAACAGTGGTAGAGAGTTGTAGTTCAGCTTACCCAAGGCAGGCAGGCGATCAGAGGCGATCAGGGGCGATCAATCCAGCAGGAAGGCAGCAGGGGAGCTCCATCTTGTCCAACGTGCGCAGCAGGAGTGAGGGAGCCGACAGTAGGCGGCGCTATTTAAAGGGACAGCAGTGGACACGTCATCAACGCGTGCCCACTGCTGTCATTGGCTGGAGCGACCGATCGGTGCGGCTGGGGGACCGGATCGGTGAGTATGTCTTACTCTGCTCGTTGCCTAGGGGGATCTGAGGGGTTTACAAGCGCTGCGCTGCTTTAAAAGCGAGCGCAGCGCTTGTAAACCCGACAGTGCCATTGGACGTAGATTCTACGTCCCATGGCACTTTGGTCCCTTGGTACCTGGGACGTAGAATCTACGTCCCTTGGCACTTAAAGGGTTAAAGGCATTAACAGAAGCAAAGTAACAGTACTTTCTAAGCCCACCTCCACAAAACAAGATAAAAAGCAAAGGACTGAGGACAGACCCCTGCGGTACTCCACTAACAACACTGGTCCAATTAGAAAATGTTCCATTTACCACCACTCTTTGTAATCTATCCTTCAGTCAGTTCTCTATCCAATTACAAATATGTTCCAAACCAATATTCTTAAATTCTATCATTAACTTCCTGTGCTGTACTGTATCAAACGCTTCAGCAAAGTCTAAGTAGATGACATTGACTACCATTCCAAACTTAAGGTTCCCACTCACCGCATAAAAAGGCAATTAAATTAGCCTGGCAAGATCTTTACATATATCCAACCCTTATTACCGTATATACTCGAGTATAAGCCAAGTTTTTGAGCACAAAACATGTGCTCAAAAAGTAACCCTCGGCTTATACTCGAGTACACCTCCTCCAACCAACCTCCTTCCACTTGTGCCGACTCTCAATCTGGCGACGTAGCTCGCTCGCTCACACCCCCCCACCGGACGCGGGTTCATGCACGTGTGTGCGCGCTCCTATGTGCTCATTAGCGCGCGCTCCTATGGACTCGCGCGCTCGTTCGGAACATGTGCTATAAGCGGCAAACTGTACTTCTATAATATGAACATTCCAATGAAAAGATTATACAGTGGGCTCGGTCACCGTATGGCTAATCTGCGCTTGTACACAGTCTACACCCCGACTTTCCTGCAGCTGATAAAACTACAACTCCCGTGATGCAGTACTGCCTGGGAGTCATGTGACAGCGGGCGGGTTACACAAACATTTGAATTGGCCTCGCTGTGGCTGCCACTCATAGACACAAAACCGGCACAGATAGTGACAAGGAATCGGTGCACCGGAGAGCAGTAAAGATGAACGCGAACAGGACCTGTCCCCCCTCACACCCAACATCGTGCGTGCCCTTAATGACAAGATGTATGAGAAGCGCAAGGTGGCGGCCCTGGAGATAGATAAGTGAGTAGGGAGGTAGCCGAGCAGTGTGATACAGCAACAGGGTTTGCCCAGTTGGAGTTGGACTACAGCTCCTAGAAGCCCCCGATAGTGGGGATTGCAGTAAAACAGCTGGAGGGCTGCAGAGTAGGCATTACCTGACAATAACGTTTTATAGGGTTGGTAAGGCAGCAGTTGTGATGCTCAGGCCTGATCTATGGAACAAGGGAGAGAATGCCCTGGATTTAACTTCTTTGTGCTTCACTGAGTGTCTCTTTAGGGGGGCAGTATTCAGCTGTGTTTGATATGGGGGCGCTCAATAAGACTGCTATATGCTGCAGTTGGGGTAGCACCCCAGAATGGACCGCCATCCAAGATGGGGGGGGGGGGCGCGTGTTACATCTTCGGCGCTACTAAAAGCTTCTGACTTAGCTAAAAAGTTAAGTGGGAGCAAAAAGCTATTGTAGTACTGTGGTGGGACTTGTACACTGGGGTCCAAGTAATAATAGTATGGCAGCTTCCTTAGCGTTCCTAAACTTGCTTTTGTCTACTGCTATAGCATTTTTCTTTCCCTAAAGTTATCTATTTATTTATCTGTTATTTATTTGATTATTGAAACTTAGCAGTAGCGGTTGCATTTCCCACCCTCGGCTTATACTCGGGTCAATACGTTTTTCCAGTTTTCTTAGGTAAAATTAGGTACCTCGGCTTATATTCGGATCGGCTTATACTCGAGTATATACGGTACCTCTTCCAAATGTTTTCAGAAAGCGTTGGTATTCCCTACTGTTTCCTTTCTGAAGTTTCAATGGAGACAGAAACAGGAGTGGCATGGATAACCAGTCGCTATGGACCTACCACTATGACACTTTATTGTATATGTTGTCCTTAGGGCTAGTCATTTGTCCCAAGAAGTACAGTCAAAAATCAAGAAAGCTTTTCTCTGCAAAGAAAAGATCTAAGAAATAATAATTTCCCTTACCAGTACACATTCCTACGCACTAGGGTCAGTGTCCAGGGAGCCAATGAAGCTTGTAAATGAATTGCTAACGAGCCATGCTGGATGTGGATTTATTATGGGGCTAGTATTAAAGCGGTAAGGTGGCAACCCTGCCCGAGCCAGTGGCAGAATGCTGACTTTAGTAGGATTTTCCTGTGCCTGTATGGGAAGTGGCACCTGATGTGAAAAGGCACGTTGGTATGCCATAAGAAAGACCATAAATTGTACTATTCTCCATGGGCAAATACTGTCTACTTCTTGAAAGTGATATTGGCAAAGACACAAGCTGCTGGATCAAAGTTGTATTAGATGTAGTGATATTGCAGGGTGGAAAATCATTACAGTTTATGACTGGTTTCATAATCTCCAAAGTGTGACAAGTGTGAAGACAAAAATGAAACTGGTGCCACTCCTTTATAGCATTTACAATTGTAGGTGTGTAATTATGCTATTAGACAGAAAGGGAAAATGTGACTGTAATTACTTGCATAATATTTAAAGGGACATTGCCATGTAAATAGGCTGTGCCTTAAACTATTTACTCTTGTGCAACTGTGTATGTTATTTCACGTCTGGAACCTCTAGAAAAATTGTTTCCATGTGACTGCCTCCTTTCTGTCAGTAACCAGTCTCCCTGCTGGGAATTTAGATATAGAATTAGAATGGCAGCTGAGCCCCAAGGCTAGTTGGACCTCAGTCAGACCTTTCTTAGATGACCAGATTAAACTTTACAGAACTGAGCTAATAAAATAGAAGTGCATTCACAAGATGAGGAACTGGCTTGTGTCAGTAGATGTAGCATAGACCAGTGTAAATAAGGCCACCACAATGTGGGGAGGGGGACTCCTGAAGGCCCCCATTGCTGCCAGGATCTGAGAGGGCTATCACCTCTAAAAGTGCCCGGCCGTGCTGCCGCTTACAGGTCTCCACTGCTTGTGGAAGTGATGCCTCATGTCACTGGAGGGGGGGGGCGAGACAGGGTGGATCAGAATGAGTGAGTGAGCAGGCAGGCAGGGGGTGGGCAGGAAGGGAGCGGAAGGTGGCAGGAGAACGAGGTGGTGATTGGAAGGAAGTGAGATTAAGGGGAAGGAAGGGGAGGTCCTGATAGGGAGGGGTCAAGGGGAGAAAATGATCCCCCCTCTTTGGTCTGACGCAGTGAGAGGTAGTCGCAGGGGAAGTTCTGGTCCTGCAACTGCAGTCTGCAGCAGGGGCAGGTAATATGAATTTGCACACTAGTCTAATATAACCTGACAGACCTGTGTAACTTGAATTTTTTTTTTAATGGTCTAAGACCATGCCTGGCAGTTTTGGAACAAGGGTACTGTGGTTATGCTTACAGGATTGCTAGGTTAAGGCCAATGATCCGGTGGCATAAGACTGGACATAGGTAGGGCTAGGTTATATTGTGGTGGACCACGGTGCCTTCTTGATAACTTGTTCTGTTGCTTGTTCCTACATAGGTTAGGATCATTATTCTACCAGAAGTTTAGTCAGTCTAAATGTTGATGATTAAGTACTTAGGATCATCACTTGTATCTGTTCAGTTCAGTCAGTCTAAATAATTGTATTAAGCACTTAGGAGTGTCTCTTGTTCTAATTGAAGTTCAGTCACTCTACATAATTTTATTCAGCACTTAGGAGTGTATCCTCCTAAGGCACCAGAATGCTATGATCACAACTGCCAATGATTACAATTCAGGGAATATTGTATATAATAAGAATAAAAGTAAAATACACGAAAGCACATTAAAAGAGAAAAACAGCAATTATGATGACTGACATTGGTGTGGCTTCACAAGAATACCAAGAATAACCAATAATATTTAGGAAGTATTCATTATATTCTTTATATCTTAAATGCTGTAGTATAGAGCCAATTTAATGATTTACAATGACAGCAATAGTAGCCATCAGAGCATGGACTGCATCAATTAGTCAATGTGGTTCAATCAAATGGGAAAAATCAAGCCTGCCTGGTCAACATCTGGACGATTTTCAGCCAGATATCGGTCGGGGGGGGGCCCTTTGGAGGTCCCCATACACAGGCAAATAAGCTGCCAAATCGGTCTAAAGAACCCTTATCTGCAGTTTTGCACAATTGCAGGCAGCCATGGCTCTGTAAGTGTTTAGAGAAGCATATCCTAACAAAACAAGATAAAGTGCCAATATATAACTTGAACTGTTTAATGCAGTTTGTTTATATGTGTGAGTATATCTATCTAATGGCATGCCCGAGTAATCATTATACTGGACTATAACCTTTGTTCTCTTAAGATTTCCTACTTAGAAACCATTATCGTGTTATCTAAATTATCAGTATACTTAAAATAGCAGCACTTATATATAATGTTACACTGTGCTGTTTATAAGCAGGCTGGAAGGAAAGCGAGGGATCTCATCTATATCTCAACTACCTGAGAACTCACAGCGAAGATCCTGAGGTACGTTTATACTACAAGGGGACTAAATTAGTACAAAACTAGAGTAAAATGTTTATTTAAGCCAGTAAATCACTGAACAACAAATTCACAAACCTTTGAATTATACAAATATTTTAACCTTGGGACTGAATATTTTTTTTTTTTTTTTTTTAAATTAGAGAAACACAATTTTGGCAATTTTACTCCATCTTTCTGAATGTGTTAACAAGCAAATTCAAATAGTCCTGTTGGCAAATTTGCATCATTGAAGTCATGCTTTTAACAACAATTTAAAAGAAAATGCAAAATTACTGGGGGGTGCTAATTTGTTACTATGCCCAGTGACTCTTATTATATATCAGGCCACCCCTCCTCTTTTTCAAAAAATGCACCAGCCCGGGGTACTTTTATTCCAGAGGGGCCACCAACATTTTTCCTAGGCTCTCAGGTATCCCCTTGCACAACTTCTTCAGGCTTGGTAAATGCACAATAGATTAATCTTGGGAAAATGTCTGTACTTGGCATGTGGGGTGCTTAACAAAATAGGACCCCCCCGTGATTTTACCTTTCCATATTATATAATGATGAAAGGAACAAATTGACATTTTCATGTGATTCTGACATTTTTTACTCTTCTCCTCCCTTGTGAAATGCCAAAGCACCACAATGTTTTGCATGCTTAGGCCCGTGACAGACAGGGAGATTAGTCTCCGTGCGACAAATCTCCCTTGTCACAGGCGATAATCTCTCCAAAATGCCATCCCACCGGCTAGAATGTAAATCGCCAGTGGGATGGTATACGCGGCGCAGCAATTTGCCGAAATCGTCAAAGTTGCCTTGAGAGGAAACTTTGGCGATTTCAGCACTACATATGCTAGCCAAGGCCGACTGCCACGGGCCTTACAGTTATGTATGTATACAGCTTCACGGCTGTTTTCAAAAGTAAGCAGAGCTCAGCAGGGCATAGGTTTCTCTACCAGACATTTCTTCTGCTATAACTTTTAAGTGACGCGTCCCCTCTTAAAATGTCAGCCCCCCATGGCTGTTGGCCTATGGGGGTGTACCTGAATCTCACTTTGGCTTTGGAAAGCACAGACCATTTATTGCCAATGCCTGCCTTTTATATTCAAGTTCACTGGCCTGATACTGCAAGCAATGAGACCTTTACCTGGGCCAAATGGCACCTAAATGCTTCCCTGGACTGCTTGGTAGCTCTAAACTGGAAATCAAATATGAAGATAGGCAGGCACTCCGAATTATTAGTTGCAAAAAAGTAGAAAAATGCAGCCAGTAGAGAATGATTAAGTTAAAAAAGTATAAATTTTATTTTATCCATATGTAAAAGCAAGGCTTTTGCTTTTACATATGGATAAAATAAAATTTATACTTTTTTAACTTAATCATTCTCTACTGGCTGCATTTTTCTACTTTTTTGCAACTAATAATTCGGAGTGCCTGCCTATCTTCATATTTGATTTCCTGTGATGACTCCCTATGCTGAATGGTCTGGGGCATGAGCACCCGGACCCACCGTCACTGTGGGTAAGAGTTATATATCCACCAAAAAGTGTGATCACATCCTATTACGTTTTGATTAGCTCTAAACTGCTTTTGTGCATTATGCTTACTAACTAATACACAGTACAGAGTGCCATGGAACCCATAGGGTCATAACCCCTGACACTCTATATAAATCCATTTGACTGGCATTAAAATCATTGTTACCTGAGACATTTACAAATGCAAAGTCTTGAACCCCCATTTAGAAATAAGCCCTCTTGAGATCTGCCTGCCTTTGATTCATTCATTCAGCACATGGAAGATGTTTGACAGTTGGCCCACATCCAACCTTGTTCTTGTGCATGAACTTAGGGCTGCACTGGCTGCATTATTACATTATCAATACGTATTATTGATGCAACAGTTTGTAATAAGTGTCATCCAGGAACTAGTTCTTACTAAACTGCTACTTTCCTAAACCTGTCTGAGCTAGGTTGGTGTTAGCATGAGCGTTCTTACCTGCGTTCCTCTGCAGTGGAACTTTCATGCACTCCTCCATGGGAAAATGCAGGAAGAAACACAGCCTGTACTTTTAAATGAGGCTGTACTCACTCTGCCGAGGAAAGCACCAAATTCAGATAATGCATCAAGTTGTGTTCCACCTGCGCTTGACGTTTGCTTACTCCTTGGTGATTATGAACAAATAGAATAGACCGGCTAAATTTCTTTCTTTGTTCCCCTGTTGTGGAGTGCATGAAAGATCCACTGCAGGTAAGAATGTTTATGCGTAAGAGCCCTTTAACAAAGAAGGGCCATGGAAAACATCAACTAGGGATGTTTAACATGCATGTCCCAGCCTGTTGTTTAACTACAATTCACAGCTTTGGCTGTCGAAGCATACTGCCACTTTAAGTTCAACTACATTTGGAGGATGCAACAGGTTGGACATTTCTCATGGAAATTTTGCAACAATTGTTACACAATAGACTATGCCCTTTGTACTTTTATCTCTATTTTCCTAGGTGTCTCTCTGATGCTAAAGGCCTGTGGAAACATACATTTATGACCTAACTTAAATTGATGAAAGGTGCAGGCAGAGATTACATTAATCTGTTTAACTCCTTGACTGACAACAATGAAGAATCTTAAGTTTTAGGGCTCTGGTACACGGGGAGATTAGTCGCCCGCAACAAATCTCCCTTGTTGCGGGCGACTAATCTCCCCAATATGACATCCCACCGGTGAAAATGTAAATCGCCGGTGGGATGGCATACGTGGCATCCGCAAATCGCGCCGCCGCGTATGCCATCCCATATCATGGGATATCTCCCCATGTACCAGAGCCCTAAGTGTGACAGATGCCCTAGGTTATATTTACAGTATGGGAATTGCACTTTGCGGGGGGCCTGGCAGTAAAAGATTTAATTTAGATCTGCAAGAACAGTTTATGAAGTGACCAAAAATGTAATGTGCTTCCTGCACACTAAAAAAAATAGACAGCTTCATTATGCCCCCTGAACATACAGCAGCATCAATGCAAGCTTCACATAGTTAAATAAATACAGTGCCAACTACAGTGCCCCAGAACACATGGCAGTATACATACAGTGCCAACTTCAGGACTGATGCCCCTGAGTGCATAGCAGAATAAATCCTGTGCCAATTTTATGTTTAATAAGCCAGAAAACATAACAGTATAAATAATATTTAAAAAATCAGCAACTCTGTTAAGTATCTGACTACCAATAACTGAATTCAATGCAAATTAAATTGCTATTCCACCAGAACATATATCAGTACAAACATGCAGTGCCAACTTCCAAAAGCACATCCTACTGCTCATCCTCCCCATGGTGAAAGTGTGTACATGCCTGGCAATGCACATATTCAAATAGCAGCCATCACAGTTGCAGGTCAAACTTAATGGGGGGAATTCACAAAAGTGGAGAGAGCCTTTTTTTGGAGTAAAAGTGATGGAAAAAGTGGTGGAAAATACTTTCTCCAGATTCACAAACAGAAATCCGCCTAAATTCCAACTAGATCAATTAGCTCTTCTGTTTTGTTTTGTTTCACCCAGTCTCCATTTCACACCTAAGGTAGGAGCCCCATTGGGGGATCATTATCATATTAATGGGGATTAGCAGACTATTGTTATGGGGCAAGTTTCTTTCTAACCCTAGAACAATAGGTGCAAAAAGCCTCATTAACATTTTATAAACAAGTAAAACACTGATTAAAAAAAATTAATTTATATCTTATATATAAAAAGTTTTTACCTCACATTTGCATTGTTATGCTGGTTTTAGCTTAATCAATGAGGCAATAATAACATTTTGTGTAAATATATTGTAAACATTGTTATTAAAAGGAAAAGTAAAGCCTCCCAGGCAAATTTTTAGTTTTAGCAGCAGTGCCCCCTCTTTAATCACTTCACTGACATTTGCCCCAACTTGTCTGTGCCCCCATAGCATGTCCAGAACTACAGAGCTGCTTGACAGCATTGGCCCCCACCTGTTCCCAGCAGCCATCTTGGGGATCAGAAAACAGCACCTACACACTGGCACCCAAACTGGGATATTGGGGTACAGGGTTGGACTGGCCCAACAGGGCGCTGGATAAAAACCCAGTGGGCCCTAGACCTGTTGGACCTCTATTCACCGGGCATGTTGGTGTGGGGGCCGGATTGCTGCTGACCAGTAATGAGTAGGGGCTAGAGAAGATGGTATTTAGACCCTTAATCTTGTTACAGAAGTGGGATTACACAGAAATATAGGAAACATTTGAAAGCCCAGATTGTCCTGAAAAAAATGATGTATAAAACTAAAATTACCCCTCAGGAAATGCCCCCAAAGTGAAATGACAAATGGCATATGAAATGCAAAATCCTGCCGGTAAAATCTTTATCCCAAGGCTCATGTAGATGTGGGACTGGGTTTGGGGGCACCAACAGATTTACTTAGAGCTAAAAGCAAATTCATAAAAAAATGTCGGGAAAATGACAAAATCTGAAAACTGTCTGTTTAAAAGACAAATTCACAAAAGTGGAGACAGAGGTTTGTGAATTAGGTGGAAAATCCGACAAATCTATCTCCACTTTTATTTTGTCTCAATATCACCACTTTTTTAAATTCCCTCCAATGTGTCTGAACATCTGGCAGGAAGGGTGTTTTTATTTTATAATTGGTTTCTCACTTGATTCACAAACATAAGCTTTATCCAGTGGGTGGACTAGTTGCCCAGTCAAGGCTGTTGCCACTATTGTCAATGTATTTGCTGGTAGAATTCTAATTCCCAGTTACTTTGCCCTGATACACCCCAATCTCTGCTCCAGGCTCCCCTCCATCTTAACCTCTATCCCCCAGCCACTCTTTTACCCCCCTCTTACCACCATAACTCTGATCTGCCAACCCTAGCCACTGTACGTGATAATTAAGCATAAATGCAGGAAAGCAAAGATAGTGAAAGAAACAAAAGGCAAATTTTTTAATCCTTTTGTGCTCCTTAGTGCTCTACTGTTTGCATTATATTAAATAATCCCTATTGCTTAAACACAGAGAATCAATAGGAAATAAGAGGAAACATTGGTCCTAAGCATTATAAATAATAGATGGCAATCAAGGAGTGTAATACATCAAAACAGCCATCAGCTTTAACTAATCAACAGAAGTTCATATAGATGTATATAATCATGTATAAAATCTAGTGGTTGCTATGGGTTACTGGGATTTAGTTACCCTTCACTTTGAAAGCTACACATCTCAGTGTCGCGCCCTTCGTCCCCAGTTAATACTGGCCCCCACCCTTGCTGACGTATGAATGAGTGGCCTCTCCCTTTACTGTATAAAACCCTGTACAAACACTAGTAAGCACATAACCCGAAGGAGAAGCGCCAGTGAGTGTAACTAGGGGAGGTGAGTACATGTTCCTTGCAGATGTATTGGTGTGCCTACTGCCAGTGCCCAATTACCTCTAACATCCCCCACAGCGGCACAAGTGTATCTGCAACTTGGGGGTAGAGAGAGTTTTGGTGCGATTTTCTCTGTAGCATGTGGTGCATTTACCTCAAGCCCAGGGCAGTGTCAGCAACCTAGACTTTTATGACACTTCCCAAAAAAACCCATTCTGTTTAGAGTGGGTCGTGACAATCCCCTTGAATTGTATAATCTGGTTTACTTCAATAGAAAACAGTATGTGATGCACATAATGAGGTCTAAACCAATTTATGGTTCACCAGGATGATTCTACATCTTAAATTGTGTCCCCTAAGGAGAGGGCTGTGGGCTATGTGATCCTGTGCAAAACAGCAGCAGACAAACACCCCTCTCCCCCTGCCATTACTATTAATACTAGTAAATGGTACTATCTATCTATATATAGATAGATATTACAGATATATCTCATATTTATCTATTATATACAGGTATGGGATCCCTTATCCGGAAACCCATTATCCAGAAAGCTCCAAATTACGGAAAGGCCGTCTCCCATAGACTCCATTTTAATCAAATAATTCAGATTTTTAAAATTGATTTCCTTTTTCTCTGTAATAATAAAACAGTACCTTGTATTTTAACCTCACTAAGATATAATTAATCCTTATTGAGGCAAAACAATCCTGTTGGGTTTATTTAATGTTCTATTGATTTTTTAGTAGACTTAAGGTGTGAAGATCTAAATTATGGAAAGACCCCTTATCCGGAAAACACTTGGTCCCGGGCATTCTGGATAACGGGTCCTATACCTGTATATACATACATACATACATACATACATACATACACTGTGTAACTTATCGCTTACACTGGAAACCACAGTACTAGGGTTGCCACCTTTTCTGGTAAAGAATACCAGCCCTTACTTATCTTAATTATTGATAACGTTGACATGAAACACCATTATTATTGGCCTGGCTGTAAAATACTAATTAGGTGACAAACAGAAGCTACATGACTCATTCCAAAAACTGCTTGATTAGGATTTTTGAGGCTTAGCACTAAGGGTGAAGACACACAGAGCTACTAGAAGCAGCTATTTGTCACAGCTACAAAAATAGACAATGCTACTAGTTTACTATTAACTGTCTCTATGTGTGTTTTAGCAGAGGCAATTCTACAGTAAGGGGCCGATTCATTAAAACACGAGTTTGAAAAATTCGGATTGGATACAATAATTTCTGAGGATCGCAAATATCATGAAAATGCTTACGAAAAAATAGTATTAGTCACGATAATATCGTATTGGCAATCCGAAAGTCACAAAATTTTCGTACCGAACGATTGTAAACAGCGGCAGAACCTTTCCGAATTTTTCGTGCAGGCGTATGAAAAAGTCACGCAAGCGTATGAAAAAGTGCGGGCGTACGAAAAAGTCGCACAAGCGCGAAAAAAACCCAGCTAAAATACACTCGGAGCTTTTGAATGAACGCTCCGAGCGTTTGTGTCTTAATAAATCTCCCCCCAGGTATTGTCTATGGCAGGATCCGTTCTGGCATTTAGTAACCGTACAAAGTAGCTGCTACTTAGTGGCTCCATGTGTATTCACCCTAAATGGAAAACATGTGCTTTTCTTTCTGTAGCTACCCAGCAATTGCTGAACTACAGCTCCCAGAATTTCTCAGTGAATAAAGGTAGTTGGTATATGATGGACGTAGTTAGGTGAATGCTGAAGGCCTACAGGTAGAACATAGCTGCAGTAGAATGCCATGCCATATACACCAACTTTCTTTTCTTTATCACTTGTACTTGCAAACAATTATGGCAGAGAAAATCCAGTCCAGCCTCAACTGATGTTTGATCAAGCCTGTACTGTCTACACAGAATGTATTATAAATTGCAGTTTGCTACTTTTTTGCTTCATAAATTTCATGTGTACCAATGGGTTATTGAAGCACCAAACCTGCATGTGATATACAGAAGGCTGCACAGATATAGGCAGGAGTTTATTCAGTGAGCTTCAGTGGCAAACCCTATTCTGCCATCAAGGTTGTCTCTTCCCTTGGAATGTTAGACAAATAAGCAAAAACGTACATCATCTTTATCATTTATGTAAACACATGTTTTGAGATGATGCTTATAATGTATTTGAGGAAGAGGATTATAATCCCAGAAGCTTGCCAAAATATCAATTTCTGTTAGCCAATAAAAAACCCCATAGACTCCAATCTCTTGTCTTTATAAAAAGTCAAACATTCTTTAGACTTATCTTTATTCTTTAATGTTGAGTGCTACTCATAAGTACAATATTATTAATTGGAAATGTGCTTGGAAAAACAGAAATTCTGTAGTTCCTATGAAAATCCAGTGCACATACCAAAGCAGCAATTTGTAACTGTAATTTGTCAATATCCTAATGCATGAGAGATGTTGCTCCTGGGAATCAATAATCCACACAAAGGCAATTGCTATAATAGCCTGCATAGGCCACACCCTAGCTTGTCTCCATCTTGGCTCAATATTACCTTCCATCACATCCTCTGGTGAGGAGTCATGTTTAGATGCACAACAAAAGCTGCTCTTACTCATTCCCAGAGGTAACTGCATTATCCATTCCAAGGAACATTAGAAGGCTGCCTTAGGGCATGCAATCAGCTCCCAAGTGCAAGTGCACACACCATAAGGTGGCATTAAGAGAGGTCTGGGTTTGTAAACATGTGAATTCTGTTATATTAATATGCTATAAAATATTTAGTTTATTTGGCTTTCGAAGTACATGTATGGGACCTGTTGCCTAGAATGCCTGGGACCTGCCATTTGTCAGATAAAGTGTCTTTCTGTAATTTGGTTCTCTGTACCTAAAGTCCACTAAAAAATCATTTAAACATTTATTAAAGCCAGCACAACTGTTTTGCCACCAGTAAGGATTAATTATATCTTTGTTGGAATTAATTACAAGTCTCTGTTTTACTATTACAGAGAGAAAGGGAATCATTTTTAACACACTTAATTATTTAATTAAAATAAACTCCATGGGAGATGGCCATCCCATAATTTAGAGCTTTTCTGCATAATGGAAACAATTCTGGATAAAGAGTTTCTGGATAATGGATTTCTTACCTGTAATATGATAGCCTGTTAGATCTTTTAAGTGGAACTCACAATTGTATTGCCCAGGGAAAAAGTGATAGATAGAAGTGAATCACAAGTTTAACGGTATTATAGGGTATATATCATACATATGTGGCTAGCTGTAAGGAGGGTCAAGTGAAATCTATTCACACTCCTGCTGCTCTCAGGTAAAGCACTGCTACATGCAACCCTCACAGAAGTGGTGGAAAAAAGGGTATGTTATGTGTCGTTTACAGGGTTAGAAAAACTGAGGGCCGCTTAAAAGAGAAGGAAAGGTACAATCACTGGGGGTGCCAAAATGTTAGGCACCACCAGTGATTGTAATCGCTTACCTGATACCCCAGGCTGGTGCTCCTCTTAGCAGAAAACTGCAGCTGCCTAGGGTACCTGGGAGTGAGCGATTTTCTTCCTACAATTTTGGCAACCCCCAGTGATTGCACCTTTCCTTCTCCTTTAAATAGAAACAGGAAATTTGTTGAAAAACAAGATACTGCACTTGGAGGCAAATCAACATTTGGATTTTAGTGGTTTTAGAGTTTTTTTTTAAAGCACAAATAAAATCATTTCCACTAAAACCACAAATATTTAGGCGTTTACACACAAACAAATTAAAATGGGCAACAAAAACCACACATTTATTTAGTTTTTTGTTTTTGCACAACTGTTTGTGGACAAACAAAAAACCGTGCCTAGGACAGCACCCATTGACATTACAAATGTATGGTGGAGGTATTTCCTTTGAGGATAGAAAAATTCTTCGGCACACCACTCACATATCTCCACAGGGTGCTTCAATTCCTCGGCCGCTCCCAAGCCACTCCATACGCTTTACAAATAGAAGAAGCACACCAAATTGTCGGCTATGCCTTATTGCAGAAAATAAGTGACACAAGCTTTCGGGGGTTACCCCCTTCTTCTGACACTTATTTTAGCCAATTTTATGCCAATTTGGTGTGCTTCTTCCCTTTGTAAAGTGTAATTTCTTTTGAGGAAACATGATAACAGTAGTGTACAGAATAACTTGATGACCAGAAACTCAGTAGAAATAGATCAAGCTTACTCTGCTTCAAAATCAGGAAATGTCCAGTACAGCTATCCACAGAAAAGTCACAGCAGGTGATCCAGACTGATGATTGAAAATATAAAAAATATTTGGCTCTAACAGGAGGTAGTTTATCAACCAAAGAGAAGAAAAACAATATATGTATTAGGGATGCACCAAATCCACTATTTTTTGGCTGAACCCGAGATGCAAATTAGGACAATGAAGCAGTAAAGAGAACCGTGTCCTTTACATGCGGTAAAAACATCTTTAATGTCTCTGCTCATTTGCCAAGTCACATGATTTTTAGGATTCGAATTTGGTTTGGCCAGAGGCATGGATTTGTCCAAATCTGCATCCTGCCGAAAAATGCTGAATCTTGGCCGAATCCTAAAGCGAATCCTGGATTTGGTGCATCCCTAATATGTATGAATGGGTGCAGACAATAGAGAAGCACAGTGGAGGTTTGGGGATGCATTTCTGCAAACAGAGTTGGTGATTTGGTCAAAACTTGGCGCACTCGCTACTGAGAAGTACAGTTACATACCTTTACACTCAGATTATTATCCATCATGTATTGTCCCAAATGCATAATGCAACATGACAATGACCTGAAAGACGTGGGCAAAATGTAAATAACTATCTGCAGCAAAAAAGAATAGTGTGAATGGGTGAAGTGGTATCCATAGATTGTTTTGGAGACATCTATTTGATTCATATAGAATTGTAGTAATGTTAATATAGAGAAGTCCATGTGTAGTTTGAATCAGTAAACAACTGATTACTGAATCAGTAAAAACTAATTGTTAGGTGTCTTTAAAACACTGTCTTTTTCCTTTATATTTCAGAGTCTGTTGGCCCATTGCCATGGAGATGAAAGGTAATGCATTAAACATTTTCAGATTTATCACACAGTGTGCGTCACTATAAAATTACTTCCCTTAATCACTTATGACTATTTTCCATGGGAAACATTTTTCATAGAAACCTTCAAACTGTAACAGACACTGGCATCAATAAATGGGCATCACTGAGAAATACTTACTTCAGCCTCTCTGTGCAGTGCTTGCCTATTCCTGCCAGTGTCTGCCTTAGGAAAAGCATTTTTCAATGCTTTTCTATGGGAGGCAGTAATGGGTAGTTAAGGGTACAGTACCTAGTAGAATTAAGTCTAAGTCCAGTTGTTTTCGACTTAATTCTACTAGATACTGTATATAATGACCTGGATGAATGAGAATCTTCATAGACAGGTAGTTAAGGGTGTTTAACAGTGGCAGTTCTCCCTAAAAGCACTGTGGTAATCAAACAAGAGTACAGTTACATTTATACCTTTTTCACTTTCAGATGGTAATCCCGGTCTTGGTTATGGGAACCCAGAGTTTCAAAATGCAGCTTATCCAGGATATCCCCCCCAACAAAATCCTTATGGATATCCACCTCCTGGGCCTTACCAATGTAAGAGAGACTCATATTTCTTCTGATCTTGAACCAGTGCTAAATAGTCCACTAAGGGGCTGATTTACTAAGACACGAATTTGAATCCGAATTGGAAAAATTCCGATTGCAAAACGAACATTTTGCGACTTTTTCGTATTTTTTGCGATTTTTTTCGGCGCCTTTACGACTTTTCGGAAATTGTCGCGACTTTTTTGTTACCAATACGATTTGCACGAAAAAACGCGAGTTTTTCGTAGCCATTACGACTTGCGCAAAAAAACGCGAGTCCATAGGACTCAATGGCACCCTGCAGCTCCAACCTGGCCCAAGGAAAGTCTCCCATAGGGCTCAATGGCACCCTGCAGCTCCAACCTGGCCCAAGGAAAGTCTCCCATAGGGCTCAATGGCACCCTGCAGCTCCAACCTGGCCCAAGAAAAGTCACCATACTGAAGCTTGAATGAATCCGAATGTTTCGTGCGAAAGCTGCGAAAAAGGCGCAACTTTTTAACGCTACGAAAAAATCGCAACATTTTGCGCAACTTTCGGAATGGCTACGAAAAAGTCGCGATAATTTTCCGAAAAATCGCCAAATACCGATCATTACGGAAAAAATGCAATCGGACGCATTCGGCCCGTTCATGGGTAAGTAAATGTGCCCCTAAGAGTTGCATAGGTCTGCTTTAAATGTATGTTTTTTATCAATATATATTTAGAATGTAAAAAGGTATGCAAAAATCTGCTCTATTATTTACTCAGTTTGTCATTCACTTTGTGTCTCCTCAAGTCAACCTTAATTTAACTTTAATTTTCTAATCCCAAATATATTAATTTATGTACTTTTTCATATAAAGATTACACACTTATTCAAGTACACCACTTTTTATTCATAAAGCACATTAATTCGCTATTGGGTTTACAGATAGAGTAAATTGTGTTTTTCCCCACCAGGATATTAATAACTTTTCGCAATTCCTTCCAAAAACATATAAAATATCATATGTGTTTAAGAACCAATTATAAGAACAGCAGTTGTTAGAAAGCTTCCCATAACTCCCCTAAAGTAATGTGTAATAGAATGCACACTTTACTAAATTGAAAACACATTGCTACAAATCAGCCCAGTTTTTTCATAGGAAAAACGCTGCTTTACATATCTCTTTTAAACTAAACTCTGTAGCGACACCAGGCAGCTTAAATAAACCACAATACCTCGAAGATGTGTAAATAAGTGTGTTGTCTCTACATGGAAAGGCACTAACCTATTATATTTTGTATTTGGTAACAGAGCTGAAACATCAAATTCTGCAATTCACAATCAGTTCAGAGAGTTAAAGGCTTGATAACAGAGCTAAATGATGAATACATTTTGATGTTCATTTTAAATAGTCCTACTGTTTGTTTGATCTCTGTTTATTATCAGTATTGCTTCATTCACATTACTGGAGCTTACAATAATAGCACGCACATACACGTGTAGGGAAATGCCAACCTCTGCTCTACTAGGGTATTTTATCAACATACTGGGTAAAATTCAGTTGAATGTGTTGACAGTTTATAGTTTGATGCAAAAAAAGAAGAATGCATGGTGCAAAATACTGCAAAAATGTCATTAGCAAAGGTTGGATAACAGTTAATCGGGGTCAGACTGGACCAGAATGAAAAAACCTGGTGGCCCTCATGGGCCCTGTAACCACCCCCCCCCCCCACCCCTGATCATGACTTCTGATGGTAACACAATATTCACAATATTCACAAAATACCAGCAGCTATTAACTGGCTATTTCTCTCATTGTGCTTGTTAATTCAATAGTTCAGCCTGGCCAAGCTATGCCAACTCAGCCTGGTGTTCCTGGAGCTGCCTGGATGCCAATACCTGCTGCCAACCCTAACTGCCCACCAGGACTGGAATATCTAAGCCAGGTAACTACAAATGATCATAACCCATCTGAACATGCATCATACAACACTACCATTTTTAAGATAAGAAAGAATATTTGCTTGACATAGCACATGGCACAGAGGGCATTTGGGCCACCACATATTTTTTATATCAGTTAAAATGCCAGTAAATAGAAAATGTCATAAAAAAGCTGGTATGTGCAATTAATCTAAGGTTCTGTCCTGATCTCACCTGTACTTTTATTTGGCGCTGCATTTTAACTAAGGAAAAGAAAACAATGGTAAGAACTTGACATGTAACCATAAGGGTCATGACCCACGGGGAAGGAAGGAATTTCAGGCAGATTAGTCTCCTGCAGTCACTCAGATTAACTGTGGGTGACTAATCTCCCCGTGGGCTATGGCCCTAAAGCTGGCCATACGCCTTACAATAACGATCATAAGAAAGATCGTTCCTACCCTCCACTAACATTCAGGGCTGAATCGTCAGATATGGAGGTAGAAACAATAGACATTCTGCCCTTATCTGACGATTCAGCCCTAAATGCAGCCTTTGCTCGAGCGCCGTTCAACAAGATGACCAATATCCAAGGCTTTTGCGATATCAGTCACCTCGTCAATCCACAATAGACACACCGAATATTGTACGAACCAAGGTACGTGTATGGCCAGCTTTAGGGGAGGATATATTCTCCTTGTGTATCAGTACCCTAAGGTTGGTTTCACACAGTTAACCTATTGTTTTATATCCTAGCACTTATTACAACTGGTGCCCTATTAGGCTTATGGCAGACGGGGAGATCTGTTGGCCGCAGATTTAACAGTGGGCAACAAATCTCTAGCTTAAACCAGCCCCATCAAAACTAGTTGCTGACTGGTGACTATAGGTCACTGCATTGGTTTAAATAAACACCTGAATTAGTAAATGAGCTTTACTGTGCTTTATAGAAAAGTGTTACTCAGCTGCGCTATGACAGAACATTATTGTACTTTTATTTAAACATACTGATTAATCTTCCCTTCTAACTTTACAGATTGACCAGATACTGGTTCATCAACAAGTTGAGCTGCTCGAAGGTTTGTCAATTTCCTTTACAGATTGTGTTGGGTGGGAAGTATTTTGTACTCATGACTTTGGTGGACAGCATAAATGATATACTGACATATAAACTCTCTGAACCTCTTCCTGCTTCCATGAATCAATGATCAAACCTGTTCAAATCCCATAACCCTGAAATACAACAGTTAAAACAATAGTTAATTGATACATAACAGATTTATTATTATTCTTTGATTATATAGTGCTGATATATGTTTGCAGTTTTATACAGAGATTGTTATACAAATTCATATGCCACACTAGGTTCAGTATAATCATCAGCATATGGGAGGAAACCAGAGTAAACGGATGCAGACAGTGGAAGAAAGTACAACCTCTGCGCAAAATGAAAAATATTTCTAATATAGTTAGTTAGGCAAAAATGTAATATATAAAGGCTGGAGTTGGCAGATATCTAACATAATGGGCAGAACTCTCTAATCTCTTATTCAGTGACTTTGGGGGGGGGGGGGCACATGGGACATAACTGCTCAATTAGTTTGTGAGAACGCAGGTCAGATTCAAACGCAAAGTAACTGAACAGTTATGTCCCACATGGCCCCCCTTAGTCAATGATTGCTTACTGACTTCTAACAGCTTAGAGAGCTGTAAAGGAGGAAGTAGTGTTCTAGCTATTATGTTAGATATCCATTCTAAGATGGATTACATTTTGCCTAACTTAAAAACATTTTTTATTTTGCGCAGTCTATTTTACCCAGGTTCATTGTTACACTGAACTGTTCTCTGAAGGAGAAAAAATACCTTAATTAATCAATTGCCACATTTTACAGCATTAGTATTTCCAAATTAAGATGTTTTCTTGTTGTCTATGCCCCCAGCTCCATAAACCAAAGGCATTTTATGGTCACTGTAACTTCTTTTTTACAAGCAATAGTGGGAGAAAATTACAGATTGATTATTGGAGAAGACCCAAAATTGTGTACTTACCCCACAAAGCTTTAGATACAAGGTGCAGTTAACTGCTAAATAGTAATGAGAAAATGCAGCCCCCCGTCGGTGGGGCGGATACATAGGCAGATAAGCCTCCAACTTGGTCTGTATGGGCCATATTAGCCAGTGTATTAGCCAACTTTACACAGGAAAGTAAAGGAAGGCAGGGGGGTTTAGTTTTAGAAGGTTGGCTCTAGCCTTCTGTGCTGTCACCGCTGCATATGCTTCAATTATTCAACAGGAAGCAGTGACTGGCAGAGAGGGGTGTTAGCAACAGCAGGAACAGTTGGTTGGTAATCAAAGAAGTCTAATACAACTATCACAGTTGACTAGAGGAGGGTGCATTTATATTTCCTATGGTTCCCGTTAGTGATGTGAAGGCTGATGTAGAACCTGGGGGTTAGGCTTGAAATTTGCATGGACATTGCTGGTAGGGGTTGGGTGCAGGTTGAACTGGGGAGGTACACTTTTCATCTGCTCCAGAAGTTTCCCTGTCTTGGAACCTAAGGTGCTTGCAGAAGTAGAGTAGAAAGAAATGGGCACGGGTTGGGTGCAGGTCCTACAATGGCAGCATTTTGCTGGTAAGGGTTGAGTGCAGGTCAAGGTTTTGTGGGTTAGGGTCGGGTGCAGGTTGAGTTTTTCCTGACCCGCACATCATTACTTTCCATATCAGCTAAGCTAAGATCTTGCTTCATAGTGTGAACTGTGTTGCTGAATTTACATCACTCACTGTTTGTGTTTTATTTTCTTTCTAGTTCTGACTGGATTTGAAACAAACAACAAATATGAGATAAAAAACAGCCTGGGCCAAAGAGTCTACTTTGCTGCGGAAGAAAATGATTGCTGCACTCGGAACTACTGTGGGCCAAGCCGACCCTTTGCCATGACAATTGTTGATAACACGGGTCGGGAGGTTATGAAATTGCACAGGCCGTTAAGATGTTCAGCATGTTGTTTCCCCTGTTGCCTACAAAAAGTACTTAACACAACCTATGTAACATTTATGTCTGTATAGTTTCATGAACACTTTGTTATTTAGTCTAGTGCATTCACATATCTGTCTTTAACATCCCCTGCAGTACATAATTTCAGGATATTGTCACTATAGTATATATGGTAGAAAAGAGACTAGTGTGGGCACAATGTAGTCACACTAATAATAGCCCTCAGCTCTTTTCAAAGGGTCTTGACTCCAATGTCACTGCTCTGGTTCCACATAAATATTGTCATACTACTAGTTGCTCTCTGTCTAGAACTTCTTTTTCCCATATTGAAGTCAGATTATAGCTAAAGCAGGGTATTTATGGACTGCTACAACTTGTTATTTATTTTGCTTATTTTGATTTTTTAGCCTTTTTTGATCTGACCTACCAAGGCCCAACATGCTCTAACAAAGTGAACAGATTATTTTTATTATCCTTTATATAGTGCCTCCATATTATGTAGATCTTTACAGAGACTCTACATCATTCACATTCGTCCCTGACAAAGTGAAGATTACAATTTAAATTCCCCAATGGTTTCACACAACTAACACAGACTAGGTCCAGGTTCATCATGAGCTCAATAACATCTAAACTTTCATTTTTCTGTGCAGCTTGAAGTGCAGGCTCCTCCTGGGACAGTTGTTGGTTATGTTGTCCAGAACTGGCATCCTTGTCTGCCTAAATTTACTATTCAGGATGAGAGAGAACAAGGCGTTCTCAAAATCAGTGGGCCTTGTATCCCTTGTAGATGTTGCACCGATGTTAACTTTGAGGTAAGAAAAATACATTTGCATCTTTTGAAGCTGGGAGTGGGAACATAAAATTACCACACAATATAACACAGGGTATATAACGGGTGTCTTAGCATATAGATGGGCATTACATTTTGCCAGCTTTGCAAATTTTGTATGTATGATAAAAATACATTCAAGTACACTGTATGCAGCTAGATTAATGATAATGATGAGGCCTAGAGTTGAGCAACAATGAAGTGCATGGTATAATATAAATGGTCAGTATTAAAAATAAGCTAAGTTGTCTTATTCCATTATTTGCAATGTATTTCAGTGTATTTTGTTTTCCTCCTAGGTCATGTCAGTGGATGAGAGCTCAGTGGTTGGAAGGATCTCCAAACAGTGGGCTGGTAGTGTGAAAGAAATATTCACCGATACTGACAACTTTGGAATCCAGTTCCCAATGGACCTTGATATAAAAACAAAAGCTGTCCTGCTTGGTGCCTGTTTCCTTATTGTAAGTTCCTTTTTCTTTCTTTTCTTATAAATCTGCATTTAATACACATATTTGATTTACACTTAACTAACATACTTGACATGTCAGTGCCACTGCCTCTGTGCAGTAACGTGTATATGACTGACAAACATATAGTCACAGAATTTACATGCACATTGATCCAGTAGAACTTGCAATATACACTATGCTGCCTAGTGCTGCCTGATTTGGACAGAGACCCAGTGAATAATATATTGCAACTTTTATAATGTAAAATTTGTTCTGTTATAGAGCAAATAGAACACTGTTACAGTATGTGTATCTCCAGGTGCTGAATATAACTCCCACATACCCTCGTCACAGCACAGCCATTGTTTTACCAGTAGTTATAAAAATGTGGCCAACAGGGTTTGTTGCTTTTAAGCAATACTGTCACATATATATATATATATATATATATATATATATATATATATATATATATATATATATGTATATGTATATGTATATAAGTACATAAGAAACTTGCAGAATAACCCATGAGTTATGTGCAGAACTCCAGTTTTGACTGTTTTTGCTGTCATTGAGATTTTGGGTGTTGCAGTTTAACAACATCTGGAAGGCTGCCCTTTACCCTGCCCTGGAATAAATCATGCCAATACATTTACTGAGTATTATTAACAGAAACAGTATTAACAGAAAAAAACATAAATGTAAAGCCTATCAATAGTAAGGAATTCTGCCGTATGTAACTCCTCTTTCTTTTCCTCCTAGGATTTCATGTTTTTTGAAACAAAAAATTAGCTGAAATGGAAGACTGGAATGGAACACGCGTACAAAACATTATAGTAGTGACTGTCCTGAAGCGTTTCACTTCTGCTTATTACCAGTTTATTGTACCCTTCAGATTTGGACATATGGATGTGGTGCTTGTGTCTTTAAAAATAATGAAAGTGACCCTGGTTTTGAATTTGTAATTTGCTAATCTTTTTAGGGTAATGGTAAAATGGGGAATTCATTTGGGCAATATAGCAGCTACATTTTTTTTAGCAGGAACACAATTCCAGAAAATAACCTTTATTGAAAGCTTTCAGTAAGCACTTTCCAATGATTCTCGTAGAGATGAAACATTTTAGTACTTTTGGATACTAAGAAAACGCAGACTGACCATCTGCTTGCTATGGGATATTAAGTACACATTGGTAAGATTTATCTGTATATAGCAATTAATGCCAAACACATTTTAATTTATTGTTTAGTGGCTCCTCCCACATTTTTGAATAGTGCTGCAGTGGATTGTGCCACGGAAAATGCTCAGGCCAGTCATACATGCCCATATTTGTTCAAGCGGTATAGAGCATTTCTACCATTCTGCCCAACTCTGTACTGTATGTCTACGAGCTACGTGAGGCCAACAGTCATTCAAGGTTTAAAGAAGTCCTGATGATTATCTTAATTGTTCTCCTAGTCTTTTTATTTCAGTAAGGAAATGTTTCCTGGTATTAATTTACATGAAATACCAATCTACCTCTAATAGATATATTTCAGAATTTTATTTTGTATATAATGATATATTTCAGAATTTTATTTTGTATATAATGTTATTTCATACACAAATGGAGTTGTAAATATAATTAATTTTTTGTTTTTATTTAATTGCATTGCACTTCCCTCTTTATTTAAAACATTTCTACCCACTAAAGCACTTTATAATTACTTTTGGGTGATTCAGCTGGTGCTTGACATCCTTGCTGACATACATTGGTCATTACTGACATCAGTTCCTCCCCCAGCGGAATAATTTTATCATGAACCAATGAATCTGCCTTTATGTTTTTTGGATGTGGGAGGAGCTGGGACCTAGGGAGGATGTACAAACTGCTTGCAGATAGTTTCCAGGTTGGAACCAAATTTAGGACCCCAGTGCTACAAGGCAAAACTGCTAACTGCTGACCCATAGCCCCACTGTGGTTTGCCATGTGGATGTGAAGTAAAGGCCATAAAGCTCTGCCCTGCAGAGTTCTGCTACACATATGTGCTAATATACGTGATGGGGGTTTGCAAGGAAGATATTTACATTGAATGTTGTTTTATGATGCCAATGATCAAACAAAATCTACATTGGTATGTTAATCTGTGGCAGTTTCTCTGTCAGGTGGGCACTTCATGACTATATCTCAGACCATGATAAGAATTTAACATTGTCACCCATTTCTACTACAACTGTATTCTATGTTTTATCTCTAGGTTATCATTGTGTCCTCAATGTACAATTTATTATCTTTCTTAAAAAAAAAATCCTGTAATAAAATTGATTTCATTAAACACTATGGTATGATCTGTGACTTTTTGCAAGTCCTAATGGAAGACTAATACCCAATATAAAGCTCCAAAAAATTGCCTCCTTCATATATTGAAATTAAGCACTTTGGCAGCAGGGAGAGAGAGCACGACTGTGTAGAGCAGATTTTAGTGCTACTTCGCATGACCAGCAGTCCTCATTTCTATTTACAGAAATTGTAAGGTGGAGATCCACTTTAAAAAGCTGATTCATATAATATTTAATGGTTTTTATTATCAACCTGGCCAAAGCTCCCATAGTTCATATTAGACATACAAATATAAATATATACCCAGCAACTTCCTGCATGTGCTTTTCCTTCTCCCAGATCTAGAGTGTAAGATGAAGAAGGTTGGATCTTACCACCTGTGAGTGCAGTGGAAGGCACAAGGATAGAAGTAAAGGAAATAAAGGAAACAGTTATGATTATGCCTGTATAGATGGTGCCAATAGTTCTTTTATACAGTCAGGGTGTGACATTCCCTTCTGGGTTATTTATAAAACAATGACATATGCCACAGTGTTGTGATGGCAGATTCTGTTATTGCCTTTAGTAGTGGTTTGGTTGGCTTCCTGGTCAAGTATAACATCCAAGGCTACAGTGATCATCTGACCAAAGCTAATTATCAAGAGGTTACTAGGGGTTACTGCATTATCTCTATATATTGCTATACACATTTTTATATAATCCTAATGGACAGAATACTTTTTTCTTAGCAAATAAATTTTGACACAAACCCATAATACAGGCCAATGTTCCCTTTAGTCTGAAAAACTGTATACTGCAGAATTTTCCAATACATATACACAAAAATGCATCAGGGACAGTGATCAGGGAACTTACATTCTGTAGCAGACACTCCAAATGCTGCCTCTGTATCTGACGCTCTACTGGTGTATTCTGTGGGAGAAGAGACTCAGTGTTAAGCATTGCTTTGTGCCAATGCCTATGTGGCCCCTTTTAACAAAAGCCTATGTGTATGTGCATAACCCATTATGCATTGCAGCAATTTTATGAGTTTGTTGCTGGGGAAAATGGCAAATTGGGGAAAATGGTGGGTGACTATAGAAGCCCCCCAGTGAACAAAGAGATACGGTGAATAATAATGTTCTTAATTATTATAGACACACAGTGAATAATAATCTTTATAATAATAATAATAATAATAATTACACTAGAAGTCATCTTTTTATGATGAGGTAAGTAAGAAGCTGGACAGTGGGGATGCAGTAGATATAATCTATTTGGATTTTGCCAAAGCATTTGATACCGTTCCCCACAAACGACTGCTTTCTAAGCTAAGGTCTATTGGTCTTAGTGAAGCCGTTTGCACATGGATAGAAAACTGGCTACAGGATCGGGTACAGAGGGTGGTTGTTAATGGTACATTCTCTACTTGGAATAAGGTCCTCAGTGGGGTCCCTCAGGGTTCTGTACTGGGTCCACTTTTGTTTAATTTGTTCATAAATGACTTAGGGGAGGGTATTATGAGTAATGTATCAGTGTTTGCAGATGACACAAAACTCTGCAGACCAGTCAATTCTATCCAGGATGTGACATCCCTGCAGCAGGATCTTGACCAACTGGCAATCTGGGCAGCTAAGTGGCAGATGAGATGTAAGTGGATAAATGTAAGGTCATGCACCTGGGATGTAAAAATATGCAAGCCCCGTATACCCTTAATGGGACTGCACTAGGCAAATCCATAATGGAGAAGGACCTTGGAGTCCTTGTAGATAATAAACTTGGCTGTAGCAAGCAATGCCAGGCAGCAGCTGCAAGGGCAAACAAGGTTTTGAGCTGTATTAAAAGGGGTATAGATTCACGGGAGGAGGGGGTTATTCTTCCCCTTTACAGAGCGCTGGTAAGGCCCCATCTAGAATATGCTGTTCAGTTTTGGTCTCCAGTGCTCAAACGGGACATTACTGAGTTAGAGAGGGTCCAGAGAAGGGCAACTAAGCTGGTAAAGGGTATGGAAAGTCTCAGTTATGAAGAAAGACTGGCCAAGTTGGGTCTGTTTACACTGGAGAAGAGGCGCTTAAGAGGTGACATGATAACTATGTATAAATATATAAAGGGATCATAGAATAACCTTTCTAATGTTTTATTTACCAGTAGGTCCTTCCAACAGACACGAGGGCACCCACTCCGTTTAGAAGAAGGGAGGTTCCATTTAAACATTCGGAAAGGATTTTTTACAGTGAGAGCTGTGAGGTTCTGGAATTCCCTCCCCGAATCAGTCGTGTTGGCTGATACATTATATAGCTTTAAGAAGGGGCTGGATGGATTCTTAGCAAGTGAGGGAATACAGGGGTATGGGAGATAGCTCTCAGTACAAGTGAGGGAATACAGGGGTAGGGGAGATAGCTCTCAGTACAAGTGAGGGAATACAGGGGTAGGGGAGATAGCTCTCAGTACAAGTTAGGGAATACAGGGTTATGGGAGATAGCTCTTAGTACTAGTTGATCCAGGGACTGGTCCGATTGCCATCTTGGAGTCAGGAAGGAATTTTTTCCCCTCTGGGGCAAATTAGAGAGGCTTCAGATGGGGTTTTTTGCCTTCCTCTGGATCAACTAGTAGTTAGGCAGGTTATATATAGGCATTATGGTTGAACTTGATGGATGTATGTCTTTTTTCAACCCAACTTACTATGTTACTATGTTACTATGTAGAAGTCAGAGACACTTCACTGCAAAAGATGGAATGGTCCCTGTCTAGCACTTCTAGCATAAAAGAAAGTGGCAGCGTGAGAAAGGAATCTAAGAATCAGCGCTATTCCATCTTGTAATCTGATCTGTAAGGGAAAGGCTGGATCCCAGAATAAGTTCCAAGATCCAAGTAATTTTTATACCTCCTCGACATAACTGTAATTCCCTGACTGACTCCTAGGGGCTCATTTACAATGAAAGTGCAGCAGCAATATTATGTCAGTGGTAACTGTGAAGCCGAAATATGAGGCAGCGCCACTGTGCAATTATCATTCAGCTGCAGTTTTACTATGGGCCATTTCATTATTCTTAATGTTCTTTAGGCCCATGCATTGTAGCCTTTCCAGTTCCTCCTGCAGTCGCAGGGATTTTGGGAAGACTGATGCCTTACATATTAGCTTTGAGTCATGTGCCATTTCATCATGGTAGAGCAAAGATCCAGACATAAAATGTGCTGGGACAAAAGCTCTGTATCATTTATTCCCTACTGATCTAAACATAATTTTGAAAATCCTTACCAGGTAGCTGAGCATTAGCAAGTAATGGACAATGCTACTATTCTATCTATAGTCGACCGCATACAATAGGAGGAAATGTTCTCTGAATTCTCTGCATTACTAAAGAGTAGTGATGGGAGAAATGTTTCGCCACGCATGGATTCGCGGTGAATTTCCGCGTTTCAGCATTTGCGGATTGTTTCCCGAAATGGAAGAAAAAGTTTGCTGCGCGTCCAAAAATTGTCGCCCGTGTCAAAAGAATAGTCGTGTGTCAAAAAAGAATAGTTGTGGGCGTCAAAATAAATGGGTGTATAATACACAGTGACTTGCTTATTACATGGTTTTTATGATTTTAATTCATCTTAGCTAATAATAACATTTAATATCTGGTTGCTAGGATTCCTGACATAAGCAACCAGGTACTTGTGTTACTATTAGGATATTACTAATACGGCTTGAACAGAAAGATAAGCATTAAACAATTTTACTGATAACAACAATTTTACAAATTTATATTTTATATTTATGCAACATAAGCGTCAAAATGCAAAAGTGAGGTTGGCAGTAGCAACAAGTGTGCGCACATTCTCGCTGTTGCCATAACTATTAATGCGAGCACACAGAGCAGTATACAGAAGTGGATCCACTTCTCTCAGCCAGGCAGAAAAGCACAGGATTGAGAGAAGCGGGTTAACACTTCGTCAGTCCTCGCCCTTAAGTCTGCTAAAAGTCATATAAACATTAAATAAACCCAATAGGATTGTTTTGCCAACAATAAAGATTCATTATATCTTAGTTGGAATCAAGTACAGGTATCGGACCCCTTATCCGGAAACCCGTTATCCAGAAAGCTCCGAATTACGGAAAGCCTGTCTCCCATAGACTCCATTATAAGCAAATAATTCAGAATTTTAAAACTTATTTCCTTTTTCTATGTAGAAATAAAACAGTTCCTTGTAATTGATCCCAACTAAGATATAAATAATTCTTATTTAATGCAAAACAATCCTATTGGGTTTAATTAATGTTTTATTGATTTTTTTAGTAGACTTAAGGTATGGAGATCCAAATTACGGAAAGACCCCTTATCCGGAATACCCTTGGTCCCGAGCATTCTGGATAATGGGTCCTATACCTGTACAAGGTATTGTTTTATTATTACAGAGAAAAAGGAAATCATGAATTATTTGCTTATCTATAGGTCTATAGGAGACGCCTTCCTTTTATTTCAATGCTTTCTGGATAATGGGTTTTTGGATAAGGGATTCCATATCTGTACATAAATTTATAGGTGTCCTGTAAGACGAATGGAATTGATTTCATAATAATAAGCAGTACATATAAATAGCTCAGTTAAATCCATTTATTCATCAGTTTATTGGCAGTCACGGGAGTTTGCCCTAAATTTAACCCCTACACTCCTGTTATGCTCTACATTATCGCTGCTTGATATGTAAGTTTTATACAGTTTCATGTAACTTACAAAAAAATCTGCCAGGGCCACATTGGGTCAAAATGTGATGGGGCCTGGGATAACAGTCCAAACTCGCCCCCTCCCGATGGCGGCCCTGCTTCAGGCTGGAATAAAACACAGCCAAGTATAGCGCTGTCACCACACATTCATCAAATTAAAAGGGTTATTTACCTTTAAATTAACTTTTGATATGACACAAGCAGTGATATTTTGAGATAATTTGCAATTAGTTTTATTTTTTAATGGTGTTTCAGTTTTTTTTTGCTTTTTGCTCAGCAGCTCTTCAGTTTAGATTTCAGCAGCTGACTGCTAGGGCGATGTTTACCTTAGCAACCAGACAGTGGTTTAAAAGACAGACTGAAATATGATTAGGAGAGGACCTGTATAGAAAGATGAGTAATAAAAAGTAACAATAATAAAATTGTAAGCTCACAGAGCAATAGTTTTTTTGGCTGCCGGGGTCAATGACTCCCCCTGGAACACTGTAAAAATGTTAAAAAATAAATAATGAAGACCATTTGTAGTATTGCTAGGAATAGGACACTCTATAACATACTACTCTTCTTTACTATGCAACATTGGCAGGGGAGTGAGAAAATGGGGCCCTGGGAGAGTCTGAAGCCTCAGTAATAAGTGAAGATATTATGGCAATGAGGGAGTAGGAGAACTGCAGACTTATATCCCTGATGTACATTTTACACGGTGCTGCAGTGAGACCATTGCTGTCTTGGACAGAGTGAGGGCAGGTACAGTAGGGCAAGATGGAGCCACTAGGGAACAGTAACAGTTTTTAACATGTAATTTCCAAAGTTCAGCCCTTCATTTGTAAAAACCACCCCATGTAGGACCTGCCACCTACACTGCACACAAATTATGTAGGCTGGCAGGTAGAAGGGCTTTGGGCAAATACCCTCCCTGCCCTACCCTAAAACAATGTGCCCAATACTGTATTATGAGACATAGGGAGTGAGTAGTACTGTCCAACCATAATGACTGCTTTTTCCTTACATATTTGCTAGTTCTGGTTGTAGGAAAGCAGCACCAGGGAGCGGGGACACAGCATAAGCTTTGTACAGGCACAGGGGAAAATTTAGCAGTCTCAGAAAACAGAGTGAGCTGTGAGATAAATTAGCAGGACATTCTGAGAATTATCACCAGTTTATGCATTCTCACAGAAATACTGTTAAAAAATACCTTAAAAATGCACTGCATTACACATACAAGGGATATTACCTAAATGATGCTTTTGAAGCAAGTCTTCTCTGACTTCCACAGAAATGTGACTGTTATATATTGATCCTACCTGAGTCTGTATTATATGGCAAAAGCCTCATTCACACAGGCACAATATGAGGAGCACAGATGTGTTTTTTTTACCCACAAGAGGGTATTTATCGCATAATTCTAGCATAATAACATGCTCTTTAACTTACAAGTGATTTTCCATTGCGGGCACAAACTAGCACCTGTTTTAGTAAATAGAATGCAAGTTGCCTCACCAGTTTTTAACTCCCAGAGGGACAAGGAACCCTAGAAGGGACACCTCCTCAAGGCAAATGTTACGTCCAGGGCTCCCTTGTGTCTGTGGCCCTTTCCTTTGCACCTTGCATACAAGTGCACATGATTTATTACACCAGGCTGAACCAGTGTATTGGTCATTATGGAAAGTTTCAGGATATTTTTATAGATGCAAGTAACTTTGTTAATCATGTTTTTGGACATGCTATTTAGTGTTTAATGTTGTGCTTTAAACTGTGCTTTTATTCTAAATGAGCTTTAGGGGGGATTTTGACTGCATATGCAATGTGCAATTTTGGATGCCTTGTTTGTTTACCCACAGTGCAGCGCTACGTGTGGCTGATTCTTTACATGTGAGTCGGCTGTGTCTGTCCTGGGACCATGTCTCTGGGGAATCCTAAAGCAATGATGCAATCACTTCACTAAAATTGTTTAACTGTTATTCATGTGGGTTAGTTGTCCTTTAATACATAAGTGTTACAGCAAGACAATGTCAGATCAATGCACTGAGGCTGGAGACTGGGCTGCACCCTTTGCCTGACTATCATCAGGCCTGAACTGGCAATCTGTGGATCCTGGCAAATGCCAGAGGGGCTGCTGTAAGATGCTACAGACAGTCACTATTTATTGGGCTTGTGGGGGGCTGTCTGGGCCTCTGTGTACTTGGAATGCCAGGGCCTATTTTGTATCATGACCAGACAAGTTCTAAAACAGAACAAGGTTATTTGTCGAAGTCTGATTACATGACAAATGATGGCACAAAGCATGGTCTGCCGGGAAGTAGAAGATGCTGGTGCCGGGGCTGCCTGCAGAGATGCAGCCTGGGATGTCCTGGGAATAAGCAACTAGCACCAACTGACGGCATTTGCCCCGGAATTATGTCTGTAACTCAGCAACTAAACTTCGGGGCCACTGGTTTTCCTATGAAAACTTATCTTATGCAAGAAATGTGTACTTATACTTGAACTTTTCCTCTTTCTCCGAGATACTTTTTAATGAGTGAAATCCATTTAACAGCAATTATAGGCAAATTAGAGAGTGATTAAAGAGTGAGTTAACATTTTGTATTAGAATGGATAGTGCAATGGTTTTGTTACTTTGTAATGTGAAGGGATGAAGTTCCCAGGAAGAATGTTCTGACTAGAGAGCCTGTAATTTTACAAACTGTACAAGAGACAAGTCAAAAATTAGAAAATGTTAATTCCATTGTTTCTGTTTCTTTCTTTCCTCAAATCAATTTGAGGTAAGACTTGCTTGTATCAGCTAAATGCATATCATAGGGCTCATTTACTCTATGGTTACTCTAGAATTACAGGTATAGGATCTATTATTCGGAATGCTTAAGACCTGAGACGTTTTAGATAAGGGTTTTTTTCCTGTAATTTAGATTGCCATACACCAAGTCTGCTAAAGGTCATTTAAACTTTAAATAAACCCAATAGGACTGTTTTGCCACCAATATGGATTCATGAAGTTTAGTTAAAATCAAGTATAAGCTACTGCTTTATTACTACAGAGAAAAAGGAAATCATCAAAAAAATAGAATTACTTGGTTAAAATGGAGTCTGTGGAAGATGGCCTTTCATTTACTCTGAGCTTTCTTGATATGGGGTTTCCATGTAAGAGTTCCCATACCTGTATTATATGCCAGACAGAAACCAAACAATAAAACAAGCACATATAAAGACATTAAAGCTGCCCATATGACCCAGGGTGCCTTCTTTAAGCTTAACCTGCCATAATTTCTACCCCCCCCATGCCCCCTTGTGATGTACAATAAAAGGTACAACTGGCATACTGTACCACAACAAGTATACATGGGCATTGTTCCCTATAATTTCTTCTTGGCTGTGTGCGCAAAATAAATCTTTTGTATGTGTGTATCACAATATGTGCAAAATTATGTTTTTTGCACAAGTAGTGCAATGGAAAGTTCTCACTTTCCTTATAGTTTCTCCCACATACATTTTACCACAGCCATGTCTAAACTGCAGTAATTGCTACACTATTATTAAAGGTGGGCATGTCACCCATCCTTTGAAAGGGAAGAAAATACCAATAACAGTACAACACATGTAATTCAGAGTTTGTGGTGTACAGATTCAAATGCCCATATGGTAAAATGTATGTGGGACAAACTATAAGTAAAGTGAGAATTAGAATTGGTGAACATAAGAGATCAGTAACTTTGATCCGGATAAGGAGAAGACTCATACACTAGTTGGTTAACATTTTTTTTAACACAAACATAATAGTGCAAGTCTCAGGTGGCTGGTATTAGAACATGTAAAGCACCAACCTGTGGGTGAAAAAGGTTGCTTTTACAGTGTGAAGCTAAATGGCTAGATTAACTCAGTACACTAGAACTGTTTGGCTTAAATGATGCATTAAGCTATAAGTGTTTTTTGTGAATAACTAACCTTGTCTTTACTTTTCAAAATGGATTTTTGTAATCTTACGTGGACTTTATGAGTGGGTAGGAGATGGTTACCTGCTTTTTTGATTGATTGACACTGTATATACACCGTGTAACCATGATACTATTGTATTGCATTGATCTTATGATAAAAGAGTTCTGGTGTAGGCCAGTAGATTACAGTATTCTGTAAGAGGAATTTGACGTATGGATTTCTACGAGTCTGGCCACATGATGGAGCTGACACACTTGTTGGTTCTGTGGGGTTTAAAAGATCATTTAGGTTATGTACACTAATGTATAGGCACCTGATGAAGGATCAGTGCATCCGAAACATGTTGTGCGGTATCAAATAAAAAATTGCAAAGAATTGATTTGGTTCTCCAGAGTAACATTCTATTGCTGATTTGTAAATCTTGGATGGTGTGACAGGGCCTCTACTCTGTAAGAAGTATCCATACACTGCTAAAAACAGGATAGGACTTTACCTACTATCTTACAGTGACCTTTGCTGCCTAATTAAAGGAACAGTAACACCAAAAAATGTATATATTTTAAAGAATTTAAACTATAATTATAATGTACTGCTGCCCTGCACTGGTAAAAGTTTTGTGTTTGCTTCAGAAACATTACTAGAGTTTATATAAACCCTGGTGTGTAGCCATGGGGGCAGCCATTCAAAAGAAGAAAAGGCACAGGTTACATTGCAGCTAACAGATAAACCCTGTAGAATACAATGGTGTCTTATCTGTTATCTGCTATGTAACCTGTGCCTTTTCTCCTTTTGTCCAGCTTGAATGGCTGCCCCCACGGCTCCACAGCAGCTTATTTATATAAACTATAGTAGTGTTCCTGAAGCAAACACCCCAGTTTTACCAGTGCAGGGCCACAGCACAGACAGTGCTATATGCATACAGATCTCTGTGCTCTGAAATGATCTGTGGACAGCAGAACACAGCACTAAATTGGGGTCATTCATCAACAATGGGTAAATTAACTCAAATGGCAACCGATCAGATTGTTGCATTTATTGTTCCACCTGCAATTGGCTGAAAAAAAATCACTGATTGGTTGCTATGGGTTACTGCCAATGGGCAAATTTTCACGGTGAAGATAATTCTGTATAAAGAAACACAATTTATAGGCACACCTACCACAGAACCAGCTTTAATTAAAAATCAACCTTTATTTCAACATTAAAAAACTTTTAAATATAGTAAAGATAAAGTAGGAAAGTATTAAAAGAAAAGAGTACAAAACCCTACTACCTATTTGTCTCTTTCACTGGGCCAAGTTGTTACTTATTATTTAGAAGTAACATTTTGTTTTATTACTTTGTTACTAATTATGTTGTGATGCTGATTCTTATATTTGTAACCAATTAAAAGCCATCAAACGTATTTATAGAGCACGACTGGTTTCTATAGGTGGGTGCTAACACAACCAATCGCCGCTGCCCTTTTAAATCGTGTATTTTATCAATATGAATTTAACTGTACCACCCAAGTAACTTACAATTCGATAGGTATACACACATGAATTTCTAGTATTGCTGATTAAGAATGGTAAGTAGCTGGCACAACTGATTTTTCAGCGGTACTAGCCTTGCAAATCGGTGCTCTAAACACAGATAATCACCACTGCACGTTCAGATCAAGTATCTAACCCAGGGGTGCCCAGACTTTTTCCCCCCACGATCTACTTTTGACTCCTCCCCGTGTACTTACGCGACGCAGCATATGTACGCATACCCAATAAACGCGCCACACTTCCGCATCCGCGCCACACTTCCGCATTTCCCGGAATCCACAGGGGATCGACTGGTGGACCGCAATCAACGTTTTGGCCACCCCTGATCTAGCCAGTATGAATCTATAGCTGCATGGTAGCTCCCCACATAAGTAAAAAAGCGATACCGTTGTCTGGATGTTACAAATTATTCCACTATTGTTCCATCGAATATAAATCATTCTATACTGCCATACCTACTACCCTCAAGACATTTACCTCGACATGTCTAACCCAGCTATATCACATTATCCGCTGCTCATTCAAACCACTGTAACCTCACACAAATCGTGCCCATCACCACAACACCTATACTTCGGCACAACTACGACTCTCAATGGTATACAGTATATCTGATTTATGAGGGTAAGCCGCAAATGTCATGCCTACTACCAGTTTTAGACATACCTCTACGTGGCTGAGGTTATTCTTATTACCACCAATCATGTGGCATCTGCTGCTCTGGTCTTTTTTGAACCCTATGTAACAGGAAGCGACACATATGTCTTCCCACTAGCGATTTACTTTACTGCCAGTGGGAAGAAAACAAGAGACATTTTGTTGCCTGCAGTAGCAAAGATTTACTAGGGGTCATTTTTAAACGCTGGGCAAATCTGCGCCTGGGCTGTAACCCGTGGCAACCAATCAGATGATTTCGTTCAGTGTACAACCTGCAGCTGGCTGAAAAAAATCGCACCACCAAATTTGGATAGGAGAAGATAACCCCAGTTTCCAGGTACAGTTAGCTCCTTCTCTTATAACACTTCTTATAATGTTTCATTGTTGTACCCAGCATTCTGTAATACATTTGGTCACTCATGGCTGCCAAAAGCCATTTTTTGGATCAGTTTTGTGTAGTTGGCGAGCCAGGGACTACATGTGGCTGACTGACTGTGACTTTCTCCAGCTATTGTACAGTCATTTACACAACACTAAATCCTTTTTTTTAGGTGCACACTATACAACTGACAATATTTCTATCAGAATTATAACTGGTATAAAGGAGTGGCACACAGTTTAATTTTGTTATCACAGTCTTTTTCTGCTTGAAAGATTATAAAACCAGTCATACATTGTAATGATTTGTTTACCGTGCAATATCAGTAAGCTCAATCCAACCTCTATTCAGCAAATTATATATTTGCCCATGCTTTGTGTATTGAAATGAAAGGCATTTCTCAAAGTACCCTTTGCCTTCTGTAGCCACCTCCAATTCTGGTAAATGGTTGCCCTGTGGCGCACGGTGTTCCCCTTTGAGTCACTATTGTAAAGCCCCTATGGAGTGAGAGGGCAGTTCTACACAGATCTTCCCAAGAGGACGACAATGTTCATAACAACTTGTACCGTTGCCATCATTGCATCCAGTTAGAACTACACCTGACACACTTATCTGCAAAAAGAGCTGCATATATTAGCCCAACAGTAACCTGTAGCAACCGCTTGTTTGCATTAGTTGAGCTGCACTACACCAAACTGACAATTAGTTGCTAATGGGTTAGTGCAAAGTTGCACCTGTTTTGATAAATGGGCCCTTCACCTCAAACAGGTGACCAGTAAATGCTATCTGCTTATTGATTGCTATGGATTACTGCTCCTGGGCAAACTTAGTGCCTTACAATACATATGCGAGTAAATTCTGAAAATGTCTCTCTCTCGCTCTCTCTCAAAGGGCCCATTTATCAAAAATATGCTTTTTATTGCATAATGCCTAAGAAATATTAATGTGCCTTTGGTAACAATTGTGTCATGCACTGTACATTGGTGCAAAAATGATTCATGTACCTTACTTTTGAGTAGGTGCTGGTTTGGGAAAGTGCAATCTCTTGGAACACATGTGTGGGAAAAACCCTTGATTTATGGCTGTGAATCTTGCTCAAATTGCCAAACCCTAGTCATGAGATATGCAATAAAGTTTTACAGTGCAAATCCAAAGTCCATTCATTTTCTGCAACTTCCCCTGTTGCTACATACTGTATAAACGTAATACTTCAGGTTAGGCTTTTAATAATCACTACTATAATCTGTCCTGATCCATAGATGGCCAGGCAACGAGTGCAGTGATGCAGTGGGAAGGGGGGACCGGAGGAGAGCACAGTAGCAAGCATTGACATCTTCCCCAGCTTCCTACCATCCCCTGCACCCTTTCAAGTGTGGCACATGTGCAACAGGAATGTAAAAGAAACTATGAACTGTACCAATTGGATTTTCAAGATTACCTGTTCAAAGAAGGAGAAAAGTTGTTTCTAAAAAAAAAATCAAAAGCATTGGTACAGTTAGAATTAAGTCATTGGTTCTATTCATTCCATGTTAGTAAGAAAGGCCCAGTTATGCCCACTGGGTGACAAAAGTAATTTATAGAAACTTCATAACAAATTGTTTTAATTGGTCTAGAGCAGTGCTGTCCAAGTTCTGTGGTATCGAGGACTGGAATTTTTCTGGCCTACATGGTGGAGGGCCCATAATGAAAGCCAGTTTTGACCACTCCCCTTTTGCTCACTGTAGGGATATCACCCATCATTCATATGGGAAAGACATGTTTTATGTCATATTAAGACATGCCCTTAAATCCATTTGCCTCCTCTTCCCCTGTGGATAGCACAGCAACCCCCAGCATATAATTACACACGTTAAGGACCATATAATGACTATTTCCAAATGCCAGGTTCACCTCCCACATGAAGCATAGGACAAGCAGAGTATGGCACACACATGCTGCCGGTGTGTGCCATACTCTCCCTGTGCTATGCTGTATGTGTGTGCCATACTCTGCCTGCCCTACCCTGCCTGGGTGTGCCACACTCTTCCTGCCCAGTCCTATATGTGTGCCATATTCTGACTGCCCTATGCTGCCTGTGTGTGCCATACTCTGCCTGCCCTATGCTGCCTGTGTGTGCCATACTCTGCCTCCCCTATGCTGCCTGCATGTGCCATACTCTGCCTCCCCTATGCTGCCTGCGTGTGCCATACTCTGCCTCCCCTATGCTGCCTGCATGTGCCATACTCTGCCTCCCCTATGCTGCCTATGTGTGCCATACTCTGCCTGCCCTATGCTGCCTGCATGTGCCATACTCTGCCTCCCCTATGCTCCCTGTGTGTGCCATACTCTGCCAGGGGATTACATGTATAAACAATACAGGGGTTTACAGCCTGAATCTGAGGTGTAAACAATGCAGAGGGCCAGTTCATTTCAGTGCTGATACCATACATAAAGGTAATCAGTCACATTAGCCAGGCAGGTGGGGGCCACCACACAGAGGGGGGCCACAGGCCGGATGCAGCTTGCCAGTTGGACAGCACTGGTTTAGAGCAAGTTACAATAATGATTGCACATTTCTATTTGGTTACAACGCATAACAACACTTTGTACTTATGACATTCTTGTCCCATCTGCTGTTTTATAGCCAACTCCAGTTAATACTATCCATTAAATGAATGCACCAAATTCATCTCAGCTAATAATAACATTTAATATCTGGTTGCTAGGCTTCCTGACCTTAGCAACCAGGTGTTTTTGTTACTATTAGGATATTAATAATACAGCTTGAACAGAAAGAAAAGCATTAAACAATATTACCAATAACAACAATTTTACAAATTGGCTTGGTTTCTAATTGCCAGTTGATATTTTATATTTATGCAACATAAGTGTTGAAATGCAAAAGTGAGGTTGCCAGTAGCAACAAGTAGCCCCGATATAGGAAACATCCAATGCAGTGCAGTGAGGTAAATAAACAGCCCCACACCCAAAATGAAATTAATTAGGGAGCTGATAGCACAAGCGATGTGACATGTGGACAGTAACTCCTCAAGGGGGAACGAGGCCATACAGCTGTATCACTGGGTAATTGTAAGGAGTAGCAATTAAACATTGGTTTATTCAGTTTTGGCCATGCTATGTATCCTATCTACACCCACACCTGGGGCCTTTAAAGGAAAAGTGCAAAAGACTTACTAATAAATAATATTCTGTAAAAAGGAAATATTGGTATTTATTCAGTTATTTATTAAGGTAGGTATATAAAAGCAAGGCAGATACCTGTGTGGGGGCAATATTCTAAGGAGCCTGTCAATACTGGGAACAAAAAATAGCACATTAATTAACACATTATAGAGTGGCACCACCTGTACCCTGTTGATGAGTAAGGTTTATATAGCAGATATTTTGCCTTAGGTGTGCAGTACATACATAGCTTATTATTTACAAAGAGAATTAATTTGTATGTGTGGCCTATTGAGTCGTGGCCTATTGAGTTGTGACGTCACTGTGTTGCCATGTCTGCTGGAAAGAATAATTCATTAGTTCATTACTGCTACTGTTGCTAAGCTTGGTGTAACAAGGAGTGGAAAAATATTTAGGAAAGATGAGGGTTACACTCAGCTGCAATAACAGGAAGGGCCTTGCCCTTAGTTGGTGGATTGGTATATGCAAGGTATGTATGGGGGGCAAGTTACTTCTAGTAAGGGGCAGATGGCTGGGGGACAGCAGCACAAATCATTCATTATTCTTGCAGTGACCAAGCTGCTTGACTGCTGAGCCTTCAACTATTCTCTAGTATAGTATAGGCTATTGTATCTTGGGAAATAGGAATTGATCCTGCATTCAGTCTGATATCAGTAACACAATATGCCATACATGTTATAGAAACCCCCATATCATAGGGAATTGATTACTCCTCATATCTATATCTATCTATCTATCTATATATATATATATATATATATATATATATATATATATATATATATACAGTGGCTTGCAAAAGTATTCGGCACCCTTGAACTTTTCCACATTTTGTTACATTACAGCCACAAACATGAATCAGTGTTATTGAAATTCCACATGAAAGACCAATACAAAGTGGTGTACACGTGAGAAGTGGAACGAAAATCATACATGATTCCAAACATTTTTTACAAATAAACAACTGCAAAGTGGGGTGTGCGTAATTATTCAGCCCCCTTTGGTCTGAGTGCAGTCAGTTGCCCATAGACATTGCCTGATGAGTGCTAATGACTAAATAGAGTGCACCTGTGTGTAATCTAATGTCAGTACAAATACAGCTGCTCTGTGACGGCCTCAGAGGTTGTCTAAGAGAATATTGGGAGCAACAACACCATGAAGTCCAAAGAACACACCAGACAGGTCCGGGATAAAGTTATGGAGAAATTTAAAGCAGGCTTAGGCTACAAAAAGATTTCCAAAGCCTTGAACATCTCACGGAGCCCTGTTCCACCGATCATTCAGAAATGGAAGGAGTATGGCACAACTGTAAACCTACCAAGACAAGGCCGTCCACCTAAACTCACAGGCCGAACAAGGAGAGCGCTGATCAGAAATGCAGCCAAGAGGCCCATGGTGACTCTGGGGGAGCTGCAGAGATCTACAGCTCAGGGGGGGAATCTGTCCATAGGACAACTATTAGTCTAGTATAAGTTGGCCTTTATGGAAGAGTGGCAAGAAGAAAGCCATTGTTAACAGAAAACCATAAGAAGTCCCGTTTGCAATTTGCCACAAGCCATGTGGGGGACACAGCAAACATGTGGAAGAAGGTGCTCTGGTCAGATGAGACCAAAATAGAACTTTTTGGCCAAAATGCAAAACGCTATGTGTGGCGGAAAACTAACACTGCACATCACTCTGAACACACCATCCCCACTGTCAAATATGGTGGTGGCAGCATCATGCTCTGGGGGGGCTTCTCTTCAGCAGGGACAGGGAAGCTGGTCAGAGTTGATGGGAAGATGGATGGAGCCAAATACAGGGCAATCTTGGAAGAAAACCTCTTGGAGTCTGCAAAAGACTTGAGACTGGGGCAGAGGTTCACCTTCCAGCAAGACAACGACCCTAAACATAAAGCCAGGGCAACACTGGAATGGTTTAAAACAAAACATATCCATGTGTTAGAATGGCCCAGTCAAAGTCCAGATCTAAATTCAATCGAGAATCTGTGGCAAGATCTGAAAACTGCTGTTCACAAACGCTGTCCCTCTAATCTGACTGAGCTGGAGCTGTTTTGCAAAGAAGAATGGGCAAGGATTTCAGTCTCTAGATGTGCAAAGCTGGTAGAGACATACCCTAAAAGCCTGGCAGCTGTAATTGCAGAAAAAGGTGGTTCTACAAAGTATTGACTCAGGGGGCTGAATAATTACGCACACCCCACTTTGCAGTTATTTATTTGTAAAAAATGTTTGGAATCATGTATGATTTTCCTTCCACTTTCTCACGTGTACACCACTTTGTATTGGTCTTTCACGTGGAATTCCAATAAAATTGCTTCATGTTTGTGGCTGTAATGTGACAAAATGTGAAAAAGTTCAAGGGGGCCGAATACTTTTGCAAGCCACTGTATATATATATATATCCATATTTCTGTAATTCCAAATAATAGATCCTATACCTGTATATTGGAAATTGTAATTTTATTATGATTTTTTTCAGCCAATTATAAATAGAAATGATCGAAATAATCCAACAATCTTATTACACTATACCGTTTTGCCTCCTTGTTTTCCTAGCATGGGGTTCTGTATAATGTGAGTACACAACCAGAAGGTTCTATATTCCCACATCAGCCAGTCCGGGGTTTCTACCCTGATGCTCCAGTGCTGGAGATCACAAAAAGCCCTATTCAGGTAAGTAGACAATTGTTGGCGTCTTTGATGGTATAAATCTCCTGCTTTCTGTGTATTTATTCACTGTCCTTTCCATTCTTCCCCTAACTTCTGCTTCTCAAATTCCTTCTCCATCCACCATTCTCTCCTCTCCTATATAATCCCCTTTCTTTCGCCTTTCTCTTTTTTCTTCTTGCCTTTCTTTTCCTATACCTGCATTTCTTTTTTTTACATATACTCTGTTCCCTCTAAGGTGTGCGCTTGTGCCGAACGCATAATAAATTGTGGCGCGCACAAAAGAATTTGTGTAAAAACATATCATTAGGCACATATTCTGACACGCACACACCACACACAAAAGATTTTGTTTGTGCACAGCCCCAAAAAGAAATTAGAGGGAACATTGCCCATGTATACTTGTTGTGGTAAAATATGCCAGTTGTGGGGGGGCGTGGTCTGCCTTGGAAGCTGATGGGCGCGTGATCGCTGAGCTCCGTGAGCACTATCCCTACCCAGCAGCTATACACGCACTGACAAGATGGGAAAATCTCAGAAAAGCCGGCCAGAGAAAGAGAGAGTATCTGGTAAAAAACAAAACCTCTCGCAAACGGAGCTTACCCCTCTGTTCTTCAAACAAAAATCAGACCGAGCCAGCTCCAAGATGGCGTCCAAGATGGCGCCCGCGCTCGAGGACAGGGAGGAGGACTCCGAAACTAATAAAGAACCCTCTGAGCTAGAAAGTGAGTCGGAGGAGGCGTTAGACATACCTACATACTTGGCTAATCTGCCCTCTAAAGCAGACATAAAGGAAATGCTGCAGGAGGTGACAGCCACGCTAAAGGAAGAAATCATGGATATCAAGAGAGACATGATTTCACTGGCAACTCGCACTGAGGATATCGAGCAAAACCAGAGTAAAATAATAACTAATCAAAAAACTATTTACACACACATTCAACAACAGGATTCCGTTATAATGGAACTTCAGAGGCAGACTGAGGATCAGGAAAATCGGAGCAGAAGGAACAACATCAGGGTAAGAGGGGTGCCTGAAACAATCCAAACTGATGACATACGCCAGGCCCTGCTCCAAATATTCAATAGCATACTGCACAGAGATCCCACCTCAGACATTAAAATCGAGAGAGCCCACAGGGTACAAAAACCTAAGGCTGCTCCCCTTAATGCCCCCCGTGACATTCTTTGCTGCCTGCACAATTTCACCCTAAAAGAGGAAATCCTATCAAAAGCAAAAGAAGTAAACAGTATTTCCTATGAGGAAAGCACTATAAAGCTATTCCAGGATATCTCCAGGACGACACTAACAAAGAGAAAACTACTGAAACCCCTAACTGACATACTACGGGAAAACAACATCCCTTACAGATGGGGATATCCCTTCTCCCTCAACGCATCCAAGGACGGAACAATGGCCACCATCCGAACACCAATGGACACTCCTAACTTTATTAAAAGACTGCAACTTCCAGAAATGGACCTCCCTGGATGGAACCCAGAACAAGGAAGTATGCCGAACCTAACTTTTGAGCTTCAAGGAGAATGGACGCACACTCCAACTCCAAGACGCCCTCCGCACACGCCTAAGACCCCACGCAACAAGCCGAGAACCCCCTTCAAGCTACAGTGAGGAGGGTAACTCATTAGACACATTAGATAAATGGTTAACTATTGCTTGAACCTAAGTTATTAAGAAAACTCAATCTGTTTATATGAATATACTAACTAGAAAAAGTTGTGTACACAAAAAAAAAAAAAAAAAAAAACAAACACCTTTGTATTCCATAGTTTATATATTATGTTTTATGTGTACTTAAAAAACCGCACAACTATTGATGCACGCATATGGTATTAAGTGTTAATGAGAAACTGTAAATCTGAGGTTCATTAATGTTTAACAACTCAATAGTTTACCCCGTCTACTCAACAAAACACAACTCCCATCTTTATAAAAAGAAAATAACTGGGTCGGGGGTGCTCCGAGTATAAACAATCATATACTAATCCCTCCCCCACTCCCAGGTGCCCACGGACCCCCACAATAAGGGTACTTAGTACCCAAGCCGCTGACACATCTTCCCAGCCACGGGGCAAGTCCCCAATAAGTCTACCGCGGCAATCTAAGATCACTATGTTTACTAACACCCTGTTACCTGTTACTACTTTCCCCCAGTTAACTCTCTACCCGCCCCCCCCAACGCAAAGGCAAGCTGCCAGCGAGTGTAAGAAACACGGTATAGCAACCACACTAGCCCATCACAATGGCTGATAAACAAAACTCTGATGCAATAGAGTGTATAGTATCCTCATACAACGTCAATGGTTTAAACGAGCCAGTCAAAAGGGCTCAGATATTCAATGAATGTAAAAAAGCCAATTCTAAGATTGTGATGATACAAGAATCTCACTTCAAAGAAAACCAGACTCCAAACATTAATCTGAAGCACTACCCCCATATATACACAAGCAGTAACCCTGAAAAAAAAGCAACGGGAGTTCTTACTATGATTCATAAAGATATTCCCTTCAAACATATTGCAACCTTGGCAGATAAAGAAGGTAGATTTCTCATAATCAAATGTCATATGGGAACACTAATTTGTACATTAGCTAATGTGTATGTTCCAAACCAAGGGCAAGCCCAATTTATAAAGCAATTTCTAAAAATTTTGGACAATTTTAAAGAAGGCTTGATTATCATGGGAGGAGACCTTAACTTAGTATTGAACCCGGTGACAGACTCCTCCTCAGGGAAAAGTAACATTTCCCACAAGACCTTAAGAGAGGTTAAAAAGCTATTTTCAGAAATGCAGCTGATAGATGCATGGAGAACTCAGAACCCGGTAAAAAAAGACTACACACACTTTTCAAAAACCCACATGGTTTATTCAAGAATAGACTACATTATGGTTTCACAAAACTGGTTACACCTGTTCACACAGGCAAAAATAGGTAATAGCACACTATCTGATCACTCCCCTATTTTTGCTAAGTTTGTAATACCAAAGACCACTAAGCCTGATTTCACATGGAGAATGAATGATCTATTGCTACACAAAGAACAAGTCAGAGAACAGATTAAATCAAACATCATACAGATCCTACAAGATAACAGCTCTTGTTCGATCTCCCCTGGAACAATCTGGGAGACCCTGAAATGCGTTCTCAGAGGTAGTTTCATCTCAATAGGCAGCAACCTGAAAAAAGAGAAAGAGAAACACATAAATAAACTAATAGACGAAATATCCCATTTAGAGCAAACACACAAGGCAACATTAGCCCAGGAAAATCTCACCCAGCTAGAAAGTAAAAGACTACAATTAAAGGCAATCCTAGACCAAAAAACTTATCAGGCTTATATGAGGTGCAAACAGAGATACTACGAGCTGGGCGACAAGTGTAATAAACATTTTGCAAGTGTACTCAAAAAGATGCAACCCCAATCCCACATTACAGCAATTAAAAACAATGACAACACGACAAACTACGACACCAAAGGCATAGCTAAAGCCTTCCAGAACTACTACCAAGCGCTGTATAAACTAAAAGGAACGGGCACAAAAGAGGAGAGAAGCGAAAAGATAGATGAGTTTATTAAACACGCCAGATTACAAACACTTACTTTAGAAGATAGTCAGTCAATAGACGCCCCCTTCACCCTAGAGGAAATAGAAAACAGCATTGACAATCTCCCAACGGGTAAAAGTCCAGGGCCAGACGGTTACACAGCTCTTTATTACAAAACCTATAAAAAAGAACTAGCCCCTTCTCTGCTGAAGTACTATAACTCAATATCAGCAACAAACACTTTTCACCCGCAAGCCCAAGAAGCCCACATAACAATTATTCCCAAACCTGGCAAAGACCCCCAGCAATGCCCTAGCTATAGGCCCATATCATTAATAAACATAGACATGAAGATATATGCCAAGATAATAAATAACAGAATAAAACAATACTTACCAACCTTAATACACACCGACCAGTCAGGCTTTGTCCCTGGAAGAGAAGGGAGAGAAAACACAACTAAGATAATTTCGCTAATACACCATGCCAAAACTAAAAACGTTCCCTCCCTAATACTAACAACTGATGCCGAAAAGGCTTTTGATAGAGTGTCATGGGAATATCTAGAAAGAACATTACTGGGATTTGGTATAGGACAAATTACAAGAAATAGAATAATGGCACTATACCAAAACCCCTCTGCAAGAATCAGAGTCAACGGCACACTATCCCCCAAGGTAAACATCTACAATGGTACTAGACAAGGGTGCCCACTGTCGCCCACTCTCTTTATTCTAGTCATGGAAACTCTGCTAAACCATATTAGGAATAATCAAGATATATCAGGCCTATTAGTTAAAGGTAAAGAATATAAGAGTGCGGCATTCGCAGATGACCTCTTACTATTTATAACGAAACCGGTTATCTCCCTCCCTAATATAGTAAACCTCCTCAAAACCTATGGTGAACTTTCCAATTTTAAAGTAAATTATTCCAAATCCGAAATATTAAACGTTAATGTAGATGAAAGAACCTCTCAAGCATTGAAACAAAGCTTCTCCTTTCAATGGGCTACTAAAGGTATAAAATATTTAGGAATTAAGTTAACCGCAGACCTAAGCAATTACTACCTGGAAAACTACTTACCTTTGCTATCCTCATTACGCAGCCTTCTAACCAAATGGAGCAAGATGCAACTCTCCTGGTTTGGTAGGATACAGGCAATTAAAATGATGTTTATCCCCAAAATTTTATACTTCCTACAAGTATTACCAATACTAATACCACAATCTTTCTTTTCTAATGTAAAGTCTCTAATCACGAGATTTATATGGGAAGGCTCCAATCCAAGATTGAAATACAACATCCTCACACTCCCAAAAGAAAAAGGGGGATTAGCCCTACCTAACGTATACTTATACTATGTCGCATCACATTTGGTCCGTATATTAGACTGGGCAGGAAAGAAAGACACGAAAGATTGGTGCAAACTTGAACAAACTTTCCTATCCCTACCACTAGAAAACATGCTGTGGAGTACTAAAGAAAAATCAATACTAGCAGCAGTCAATCACCCACTAATAGAGGCCACATACAAGGTATGGCATAAGAATAAGGACCTATACCACCTATCTCAATACCCCTATACCCTCCAACCCCTTATGTATAATCCAGATTTTAAGCCTAGCATGGAACATGGGTCCTTTAGTAGGTGGAATAAAATAGACGACCGACCCACTAGAATTAGCGACTTTATAACAGATAATAGAGTAATACCACTTCCAGAAGTCCAAAAAAGGTGGGGCTCTCACCCCAGAGATATATGGAACTACAACCAAATTCATACATATATCACATCATGCAAAAGCAAAGAATGGCATAGACCACTCACAGTGTGGGAAAAGTTAGTTGTGGCGCTGGAAACTAACAGGGGCACAGACAAATCTCTATCCAAAATGTATAATTTGCTACTCGGAGCTACACAGCAAATCCAGAAGCCGTACTGTAAAGCATGGGAACGAGAACTAAATGTCTCTATCTCACCCAACCTGTGGGACAGGATCTTTAGACTAGTCCACAAGGCATCAAGAGCAGCAAGAACAAGTGAGGCAATATACAAATTAGTAACCAGATGGCACTATACACCAGTTAGATTACATAAAATGTTTTCTAGCAGCTCTAACCTCTGCTGGCGATGTAATAAATCAGAGGGAACACATACCCACATATGGCTAGAATGCCCCAAACTCCAGCTATTCTGGAACAAGGTAATTGAGTCGACAAACGAAGTGACAAAATTTTCGATCAAAATAGACAATGCTGCCATGATACTACTCTACGCACTCCCAGAAAAAGACAAAACTCTATCGGACCCACTCACTTTACACCTGCTACAGGCAGCTAAGTCAATGATCCCCCAAAAATGGAAGTCACCCTCTCCACCCACCCACAATGAGTGGTTAGCTAAAGTAGAAGAAATCAGAAAATTAGAGGAGATATCTTTTCTAATACAAAACAAGAGCCAGTATTATAGAAACATCTGGACACCCTGGCTAGAATATCTCCAGAAGTTAAGCCAATAAGACTATAGGCCAGGAACAGACATATGCCCAACCATAAAACAATCCTCCCCTCCAATCCCTTTTTTGCCACCTAAAGGTTCAAGAACAACCTGATCTGCCCAAAGGACCAAATTCTAAATGTAGGACTATACCGAAATGTTACAGTTAATATGTTAATATGTAATGATATAGTATAGCAATGACTTGCTGACAGACTTGCTTTAAACTCATCTGTTAACAATCACGTGTATATTTGCTTACCCTCCCCCCCCTCCCTTTTTTTCCTTCTGTACCCCCTCCCTTTTTTGTTTGCAAAAAGAAAAATAAAGAATTTAAAAAAAAAAAAAAATATGCCAGTTGTACCTTATATTGTACATCACAAGGGGGCAGAAATCAGGGGGGTAGAAATCATAGTAGGTTAAGTTTAAAGAAAGTACCCTGGGTCACATGGGCAGCTTTAATGTCTTTATATGTGCTTGTTTTATTGTTTGGTCTCTGTCTGGCATATAATACAGGTATGAGAACTCTTACCTGGAAACCCCATATCAAGAAAGCTCAGAATAAAGGAAAGACCATCTTCCACAGACTCCAGTTTAACCAAGTAATTCTATTTTTTGATGATTTCCAAGTCCTACCTCAAATTAATTTGTGAAAAGGAAATGAATAAAAACAATGCAAATTAATATGCTTTTTTTTACTTGTCTCTTGTAAAGTTAGTAAAGTTACAGACTCTAGTCAGAACATTCTTTCTGGGAACTTCATGCCTTCACATTACAAAGTAACAAAACCATTGCACTTCCCATTCTAATACAGTAGATGGCACACTTTGCTTAAAAATGAAGCAGTGCATTAAAGTAGGCGTTAACTCACTCCTTAATACAAGACACTCTCTAATTTGCCTATAATTGCTGTTAAATGGATTTCACTCATTAAAAAGAATCTCGGAGAAAGAGGAAAAGTTTAAGTATAAGTATTTATTTCTTGCATATGAAAAGATGAGTTTTCATAGGAGAATCAGTGGCTCCGAGGTTTAGTTACTGAGTTACAGACATAATACCTGGGAAAATGCCTTCAGTTGGTGCTAGTTACTTATTCCCAGGACATCCCAGGCTGCATCTCTGTAAGATCTTCGGGCCAAAGAGTCTTGGGTGTGAAAACAAATCTGTTACAATAAGTCAGCAGCAGGGCCAAGCTGACTGGGCGCCCTAGGCAATCTGGTCAGCCACCTCGCCCCTGCACCTTCCCCCCCCACAACTTGGGTGTGCGTGGGAACACATTGCCCCCACCGTGTAATGACAACTGGTGGGGGAAATGACAAGGGAGCTCGTGCTAGGGGTAGGCAGGAGAGGTTCCTGTCTGGCACCCCTCAATCATTGAGCCCTACGCAGGCACCTCTTCTGCCTACCCCTAGTTCTGGCCCTGGCAAACAGCATATGCAGCAAACATATTCACAACTTGAAATGTACATTTATATGAGGTGTTACCAATTTGATTAAATTTATAGAAACTCTAGCTGAGAATATTAGCAACTATGCCTTTAAGGCAGTTTCATGGCTGCATAAAAATCTGCAATGTATAAAATGAGTATTTGTGTTTAGCACCCCATCAAGGCAAATCTTTCTATATTATCATACCCCCCTTACCCTGGCCCTTTTATAAGTTTGTGCCCCGTGCGTATTGACGTCACACGTACGCACGGGGCGCAACCTTATAAAAGGGCCTGTCACCGCCAAGAAAGGAGCCGCATATGCAGAGGAGCCGCTGAAGAAGAAGGAAGCGCTGTGTATGGGGGGGCACTGTCTCAATTGGGGGCACTGTGTATGGGGGGTACTTTCTATGGGGGCACTGTGTATGGGGTGTACTGTCTATAGGGGCAATTGGGGGCACTTTCTGTGGGGGGTACTGTCTATGGGGGCAGTTAGGGGCACTGTGTATGGGGGCACTTTCTATGGGGGTTACTGTGTATGGGGGCACTTTCTATGGGGGCAATTGGAGGAACTGTGTATGGGGGCAATTGGGGGCACTTTCTATGGGGGCATTGTGTATGGGGGCACTGTGTATGGGGGGTGCTTTCTATTGGGCCATTGGGGGCACTGTGTATGGGGGTAAAAACAGTATGAGGGTATAGCACATTTTGTGTCTGATCCTGCCATTTCAACTATATAAAAGGAGTATTTTTTGAAAAAAAAAAATGGATGGGGTGTGGTAATTGGGGTGTGGCCACAAAAGTGGCAAATGTTGGGAGGTATGTATTACATGTAGATAAAACTTTTTCCAGCTCTGTAACTAAACAAGTAAGCAAATTAGTGGTCAGGACAGCAGAGGAAGGAGTTGGAAGGTATATGTGCACACGGGGCGCCGCTTGCTCACCAGGTCTCCCTCAGGCTGCTCCGGTTCCCCAACACTTGTTGTAGGAACCCCCGGCACCAGCATCTTCTACTTCCCGGCAGAGCATGCTTTGTGCCATCACTTGTCATGTAATCAGACATCGACCAATAACCTTGTTCTGTTTCTGAGCAGAAATAGGTAGTCTGGTCTGGACTGAGATTCAAAATAAACCCTAGCATTCCAAGTACACAGAGGCCCAAACAGCCCCCCACAAGCCCAATAGAAAGTGACTGTCTGTAGCATCTTACAGCAGCCCCTCTGGTATTTTCCTGAATCCACTGATTGCCAGTCTGGGCCTGAGGGTAGTCAGGTGCAGCCCAGTCTCCAGCCTACAGTCTCCATCAGCGCATTGATCTGACATTATCTTGCTGTAACACTTATGTATTAAAGGACAACTAAACCACAGGAATCATAGTTAAAAAAAACAACTGTGTCAAGTGTGGTTCATGGGCCACAATTGCATTAGACCAAATTCCATTAGTCACCGCAATGACACTGGAATTATGGGGAAAAAAACTGCTGCACTGTGGGTAAACAAACAAGGAGTCCAAAATTTTACATTTCAGTTGTCGTTAAAAAGATCATTTAGAATAAAAGCACAGTGAGAGCACAACAATGGACACTAAGTAGCATGTCTAAAAACATGACAAAGTTATTTGCATCTATAAAAACACCTTGAAACTTTCCATTAAGACCAATACACTGGTTCAGCCTGGTGTAATAAATCATGTGCAAAGTACAGGGCCACAGACACAAGAGAGCCCTGAAAGTAAGTGGTGTCCCTTCTAAGGTTCCTTGTTCCTCTGGGTCTTAAAGGGCATGTAAAGCCTACATTTGCCTACAATGTATATCAGTTGGGCATTAACCTCTGGACAACAAGTGTGGCAGGTATTGAAAGAGGCTGTTCACTGATTACATTTTTGTGTGTGGGGTTAACATGTCCTTTAAAAACTTGTGAAGCAACTTGCATTTTATTTACTAAAACAGATGCCCACAATTGTAAATCACGCGTGAGTTAAAGAGCATACCATTATGCTAGAATTGTGCAATAAATACCCGCTTGTGGGTAAAACACATATCTGTGCTCCTCATATTGTGCCTGTGTGAATGAGGCTTTTGCCATATAATACAGACTCAGGTAGGATCAATATATAACAGTCACATTTCTGCAGAAGTCAGAGAAGACTTGCTTCAAAAGCATCAATTAGGTAATATTCCTTGTATGTGTAATGCAGTGCATTTTTAAAGTATTTTTTAACAGTATTTCTGTGAGAATGCATAAACTGGTGCTAATTCTCAGAATGTCCTGCTGATTTATCTCACAGCTCAGTCTGTTTTCTGAGACTGCTAAATTATCCCCTGTGCCTGTACAAAGCTTATGCTGTGTCCCAGCTTCCTGGTGCTGCTTTCCTACAACCAGAACTAGCAAATATGTAAGGAAAAAGCACAACCCAAATATCACATTACAGCTCATGTTAACATGAATGAACCGACATGAACATCCTGGGTGGGGAGTGCAGTCATTATGGTTGGACAGTACTACTCACTCCCTATGTCTCATAATACAGTATTGGGCACATTGATTTAGGGTAGGACAGGGAGGGTATTTGCCCAAAGCCCTTCTACCTGCCAGCCTACATAATGTGTGTGCAGTGTAGGTGGCAGGTTTTGCATGGGGTGGTTTTTTACAAATGAAGGGCTGAACTTTGGAAATGTTAAAAACTGTTACTGTTCCCTAGTGGCTCCATCTTGCCCTACTGTACCTGCCCTCAATCTTCCCAAGACAGCAATGGTCTCACTGCAGCACCATGTAAAATGTACATCAGGTATATAAGTCTGCAGTTCTCCAACTCCCTCATTGCCATAATATCTTCCCTTATTACTGAGGCTTAGACTTCTGTATTTCCCAGGGCCCCGTTATCTCAAACCCCTGCCAATGTTGCATTAAAGGAGAGTAGTATGTTATAGAATGTCCTATTCCTAGCAACAATACAAATGATCTTCATTATTTATTTTTTTAATTATTTGCCTTCCTTTTCTACATATTTCCAGCTTTCCAGGGGGAGTCACTGACCCCGGCAGCCAAAAAACTATTGCTCTGTGAGCTTCCAATTTTATTATTGTTATTTTTTATTACTCATCTTTCTATATAGGTCCTCTCCTATTCATATTCCAGTCTGTCACTTAAACCACTGTCTGGTTGCTAAGGTAAACATCACCCTAGCAGTCAGCTGCTGAAATCTAAACTGACGAGCTGCTGAGCAAAAAGCAAAAAAAAACTGAAAAACCATAAACTGCAAATTATCTGAAAATATCACTGCCTCTGTCCTATCAAAAGTTAATATAAAGGTGAACAACCCCTTTAATTTGATGAATGCGTGGTGATAGTGCTATACTTGGCTGTGTTTTATACCTGCCTGAGGCAGGGCCGCCATCGGGGGGCGAGGTTGGACTGTTATCCCAGGCCCCATCCCATTTCGACCCAATGTGGCCCTGGCAGATTTTTTTGTAAGTTACATGAAACTGTATAAAACTTTTATTTTAAGCAGTGATAATGTAGAGCAGTGCTGTCCAACTGGCGGCCCGCGGGCCGCATGCGGCCCGCAACCCCCCTCTGTGTGGCCCCCCACCTGTCTGGCTGTTTTGATGGCTTACCTTTGAGTAAGCATTAAATGGTATCAGTACTGAGATTAACTGGCCCCCTGCATGGTTCTCACCTCAGATTCAGGCTGTAATCCCTCTGTATTGTTTAAACATGTAATCCCCTGTGTTTTTCACACCTTTTAATACCTGCATTGTTCACCCCCTGCAGTGTTCACACCTCAGGCTCAGATTGTAATCACTCACATTGTTCACTTCTTCACACCTCAGACATAGGTACTGTAGGCAGAGTATGGCACATACAGCCAGCATAGGGCAGGTAGAGTATGGGACACACAGGCAGCATAGGTCAGGGAGGGTATGGCACACACAGGAAGGGTAGGGCAGGCAGAGTATGGCACACACAGTCAGGGTAGGGCAGGCAGAGTATGGCACACACAGGAAGGGTAGGGCAGGCAGAGTATGGCACACACAGTCAGGGTAGGGCAGGCAGAGTATGGCACACAGAGGCAGCATAGGGAAGGCAGAGTATGGCACAAACAGGCAGGGTAGGACAGGCAGAGTATGGCACACACAGGCAGGGTAGGGCAGGCAGAGTATGGCACACACAGGCAGGGTAGGACAGGCAGAGTATGGCACGCACAGACAGCTTAGGACAGGCAGAGTGCTTCCTGTGTGTGCCATACTCTGCTTGCCCTATGCTGCTTGTGGGAGGTGAACCTGGCAAGGGGTTTGTTGTGGGAGTTTGTTAGCAGTTGGAAATAGCCATTAAATGGTCCCTAAGGTGTGTAATTATGTACTGGGGGTTGCTCTGCTATCCACAGGGGAGGAGGAGGCATATGGAATTTAAGGGTATATCTTAATATGACATAATTCTTTCACATATGAATGATGGTTGATATCCCCACAGTAAGGACCAAGCATTTGGGATTTTGCTGTGCTACCACCATTGTGATAAAATAGGTGTGGTTTGAAGTGGGTGTGGTTTCAAAAAGGGGAGTGGCCAAAACTGGCTTCCATTAGCGGCCCTCCACCATGTATGCTAGAGAAATTCCGGCCCTCGGCACCGTAGAAGTTGGACAGCACTGATGTAGAGCATAGCAGGAGTGCAGGGGTTAAATTTAAGGCACACTAATGGATTTAACTGAGCTATTTATATGTACTGCTAATTATTATTGAATCAATTCCATTTGTCTTACTGGTCACCTATAAATTTATGTAAAGATATGGAATCCCTTATCCAGAAATCCATTATCCAGAAAGCGCTAAATTACAGGAAGGTCGTCTCCTATAGACTTTATTATAAGCAAATAATTCACATTTTTAAAAAAAAGATTTCCTTTTTCTCTGTAATAATAAAACAGTACCTTGTGCTTGATCCCAACTAAGATATAATTACCCCTTATTGGTGGCAAAACAATCCTATTGGGTTTATTTAATGTTTATATTACTTTTAGCAGACTTAAGGTATTGTGATCCAAACTACAGAAAGATTCCTTGTATATAAAAACACCAAATCCCAAGCTTTCCAATAACTGATCCCATACCTGTAGTATAGGTCAGGCCTCAGTTTCTGTTTTCATTCACTGCCTGACACTTATCTATTTAGGGTACCAAGAATGAAAAGAATTACTAAAATCCTTTATGCCAGTGAGCTGTGAATAAATAATGAATTAGCAGTCAACATTTTCAGCAGAAATTTCAACACACATTTTTTAAAATCCTAAACCAAATGTTTTGGCAAATAGAAATGCAAACATTTTTTGTCATGCAACCCCATTAGTGGGAGTGCAGGCTGTGTTGGTTCTTGCCTCCTTCCCAGCTAATTCCTGTGATTTTTGCTCCTCTTCCGCATTTCTCCTTTGTTATAATGTTACTGCACTGAGCTGCATAACTTTGTTGCTATATAAATATGTGAATATGCCTCTACAGACAGCGAAAAATGTTAAATTGCCTTAAAATATACAAGCTAAATCCACTCTGCGAGTTCATAACCTGATGTGATTCCTTTCTGTGGGAATAGAGTAAAGTGCCAGAGTAATGTGACTCACCTCCACAGTTACTCCCTATCAGTCTGGCTCCCCAGGGACCGCAGGAGCATACTGTATACTTAAAAACCGGCTTCCACTACTTTGGAACCTATAACTGTATTTAGTGTGATTTGATTTGTGAATTTCCCTGCACTCTGTGTTCTTGGCATATAACAATATGCATGTTGTTTCTAATATGGAACTATTGTGTTTAGCTACTGAAAACAAGACCATAATAAAATGTTATATTTTATTGATACAGTCATTTTCCCATTTGTTTTTACAGTTTAAAGTTGCAGTATAAATGTTTGTGTTTCGCTTTCTCATTTAGTTTGTTTGTATATTTATATATATTGTATACTATGTATATGTATGTATATTTTAATTTACAAAGTGCAACTTATGTACAACAATTTTCTAGACCCTCCCTGCAGAAAGAAATCTTCCCCAGTGCTGGTCCCGGTGTTCACCGACGCCGTTCACCCTGTTCCCTGGGCCCCACTATGCTATGCAGCTGCTTATGTACACAGTACTGTATAATAGAACAATGGATTCATAAAACAAATGGGAGTCAATATAATAATGCATACAAATAAATACAAAGTACAGTTACATAAAGAGTGCTAAGTGTTAATGAGACAAGAGGAAGGAGGTCGCTGCCCCATAGAGCTTACAATCTAAGTGAGAGGGTAACTTACAGGCACAAACAGAAGGATTTTAATTGCTGCAGGTTACAGTGGTTGGCACTGCATTATTAGTGCAAGAACTCAATTTAATGTTATGGGGGTGCTCCTAAAGGTAATGCAGCTGATTTCAATCAGTTTATAAATTCAGCAGGCAGCTGGTTGCATGTCATGGTTGCAGAACTGAAAAACTGACAATAGGAAGACTTTTATTTTAGGGAAAATTGGCTGTAGCCCTGGACCCGAAGCTAGAAGCACCCATTAGGGGAAGAATGTACATAAAAGAACAAGATATATATAAGGATATACGGAAGGGATGCACAATTTTTTCATGCACTTACTATATTGAGAAAGGGATAATTTTAAAGGAGAAGAAAAGGTAAAAACTAAGTAAGCTTTATCAGAAAGGTCTATGGAAATACAACCATAAGCACTTACAGAAACGCTGCACTGAGTTCTCTGTCAACAAACACAGGATTTATTTTCTTCTTTTGTGTATACATGTTCTTCTTTGTCAGACTTCCTGCTTTCAGAAAAATCCTTAAGGTTACAGTACAAGTCTGCTCATTTTTCTCCTCTCTTCCCCTCCCTTCTCCTCCTCCCCTCCCTTAGTTTGTATATAGTTGGGAATCTGATCAGCTATTATCCTGGCTTCAGCTTCAAACCCAGTGGGTGAGCTGTAGCCTATAGGATAAACACATGTAAATGGGATTTTTTTTAAGAGTTTGGAATTCATTCCCAGAATTCCTTTTGTTTGCTTTTGTCTCTATGAGGCAGTCTCCTCAACCTTATTTATTTGTTAGTTTTAATATGTTACAGCTGTCTGGTTGCTAGGGTGCATTTCATGCTAAAAGTAAATTGAAAGGTCACTATCCCTTTAAAGTTAAACTCTAAGATCTGCCCCAACAGCAGAAGGTCAAAGCTGTGGTTCAACAACAGTATGAGAGCTTCAACGGGGCATCCCTGATATATGTTACCCTTTCCACTTTAAATGGGGTCCCAGACCCTCTATATTTGTAGGGATCCTTCTTCTCAACCTTTGGCCCTGGCTGCCACTTGGATTCTAGGTGTTATAGTTATAAAACAACTGAAGTGGCTATTCCACCCTTTCAACCCTATTCATATCAATACTGAGTATGACATTGGGACTATAGCTATGCAAATATATAGTGTAAGGCAAACTTTAGCCATAAACCCAGATATTACATATCTCTTATTTGCATCATTCCCTTGCAAAGACTTCCCTGTGCTAGTTGGCAAAGATGGATACAACCCTGTGCTGTGCTTTATACTGGCAGTGATTCCAGCAGGGCCGTTCTTCTTGTTACTATGACATTTTTGGCTACACCAATCACAAGCACTGGTCTTATTTCTCCTGGAAGTCATAGGTGCACAATGGAGGCCTTGTGCATTGGTAATGCTGCTATTCATAAAGCAACAGGACGTGCAGTGTTAGTTCTGTAGCAAATTCCTCATGCATTTAAAAAAAACAGAGAGTTCAGAGCAGGCTTCATCTAAACCTTCATCCCATTGGGCCATGAAAATGACATACTACATTGAAACTAAGAATGACACTACTGGTTAGACGCGGACTGTGCTTAACAAAACTTTTTAGTTTGTCTGTTCTCCGAATATGTAAGGCCATCTGATTTTTATTAGCAACATCTCCAAAACAGAGCTAAGGGTATCCCTACTGGTCATGTAGAACCTGTATGACCTTGTTTTAAGCAGCCAAAGAAATAACCAGAGAGGTTAGGGTGGGTAGGGCTAATGGGGATTTACAAAGCCTCCACTGTGTAGTAAATGCACACATGGCATTGCTTTAAAAATTACAAATACAAGGGTTTAACCCTCTCTGCCTATAAAAGTAGGGCAATGGTCACTAATAATGTAATGTTATAAGTGTAGCAGGAGGCATGCAAATTCCTTCTGTCTTCAAAAGGCTTTCACTGCATTTTAGGGAGCCAGAGTAATGCAGAAGATCAAGTGACTGTTCCAACTGTATAAAATACTAAGGTAGATGCATGCTCAGTATCTCAGCCCCTTTTCTGAAGGAGGGTTAATCAAGAACACAGGGTGACAGGGTCCAGTGAGTAAGTTAGGGTAGGGGACACCATGACACCATGAAAGAGGATTAGCTAAATCCTGTTATGTGCTAGGTAGCGAAGGCATTTACAGCCAAGCTGCTTGAGCCCCACTAAGGAGTAAAAACTGTGGACAGTAACCCAGTGTTATTCAACAATATAGAGGACCCAAGTGATAGGGGTAAAGGCTAAATTCCTCTAGAGTTGCAAAAGGGGGTTAAATGAGAGGTCTAACAATGTGTGCCCATAGAAAAGAAAGCATTAAATGAATAATATGAGTACAACAATACAGATCTCTGCTAAACTCTATACATTTAATATTACTGATTAAAAAGTGATTGTTGGTTTAAGAACATTGGCAGCTTATTGGCCTGTTTATGGTGCCAGCTGACTGGCCTTCCTGGCTAGTCAGGCAGGTTTACTTTTTTTTTTTATTGGATTGATGACTACATCTGGGGTACCCTGCCCTGTTGCCAACCCAGTCCATGTAAAAAGTTCCCCAATGCTGGCCATAGGAAAAAATAGGTTTCACTCTGTATTTCTGCCAGTTGCATACATACATCAAGTGTTCCCATGTGTGCAGATACCTAGGGATTTAACATGATTCTTTATTTGTATGTTGTCTGAGAGCTTGAGTGCATAGGCCGTGACTCCAATAATTAGCTTAATATGCAAATCATGTTATTTATTACCAGAATGCTTAACAATATAAAGAATCCACTTTTGTACATGGTATATGTACGTTTTGCAGGCCAACACCTACATTTTAGCTTTGTTACTACATGGTTAAAACTGGGGAGTAAACCTATCATAGTATAAATATAGAAGCAATTATACTAATTACAGATCATGGTACAAGACCTGTAAACGTGTAAGGACTGAGTGCAATGACAGCCATGCTAAAATAACTGTTCCTGACTGCTAACCATACCAGACATAACAGCAAAGCTCATTTAGCTTTGAGGCAACTGGGTTCCGGCTGCTATAAATATCAGTGAGTATTTCAAAATAGACTGCTCACCAGTCCTAACGCAGTTTAAATCATATCATATGTTTTAAAAAAAAAACAGGATTCTTTCTAACAATTTTTTTTAAAAGTTTGCTTATTTAAATGTAACTAATTTCTACAGAAATATTAATTGGAAATAGTATTTAATTTGAGTCATAAGAACCATTTATTAAGGCTGCATTTCCTGCTCTTCTTGTTTGGTAATTAGAACTTTGACCACCATGCTAAACATACCATTATTACAATGTCAGGGTCTTGTTGACCAAAGAAATTTACACCACAATGACGGTTCTCGTTTCTAGGGCTGATGTCTGATCATTCTGCCTTATGAGATGGGTCAGTAATATATGCGTGGTAATATTCTTGGAAAAAAGTATGTAATGTTAATTGCTTCCAGATGCAGAACTTCCAAAAAAAATCACACTCATTAAGGAGGGGGGTACATGATAAAGCATAATAGCTATCTCCTTTTTTTCTATGTAAGAGGGCATGATCAAAGGCTTTTTCCTTTTACTTTACTTCAGTGCAGCAAAGTAAAACATATCTTAATTTGTTTATCCTAAAATGGTTATCAGCTGCCCCAAAAGAGTAAAAAACAACATTATTGTCAATGTCTCTGCTCTATTTTGGAACACAGAGACATGCAGCTGCCCCCAAAAATACAGATGTGTATGGTTTGGCAGCAGTATGTTCATTTGGGGTGGTCAAGGGAAGGCATATAGGCACAGAGGTACCCCCTCCTGCCCCCCGCCCATCTTTGCCCCACAATGGGGACCTGTAATCAGAACTGGATGAAAACTAAATGGGGCTCTATGCAGGGTAGTGCTTTTTGGGGCCTCCCACCTAAAAATTAAAGGAATGCTGTAATTGAAAACCTGTTTTTTTTAAAAAAAAAAAACCTCATCAGTTAATAGAGCTTCTCCAGCAGAATCCTGCATTGAAATCTGTTTTTCAAAAACACAAACAGATTTTTTTATATTTAATTTTAAAATTTCACATGGGGCTAGCCATATTCTTCTTTTCCCAGGGTGCCACAGCCATGTGACCTGTGCTCTGATAAACTTCAGTTACACTTTACTACTTAGCTGCAAGTTGGCAAGTTGGAGTGATCACCCCCCCCCCCCCCCCCCAGCAGCCAATCAGCAGAACAATGGGAAGGTATCAAGATAGCAGCTTCTAGTAGGTATCAGAATAGCACTTATTAGTAAGAAATCCAAGTCTGACTTGGGACTCCTCCAGTTACATGGGAGTAGGAGAAACAATAGGTTACCTGAAAGCAGTTCTAATGTGTAGCGCTGGCTCCTTCTGAAAGCTCAGACTTAGGCACAATGCACTTAGATTGTTGCCTACACACCAATATTACAACTAAAATTTATATGGTAGAGTGAATTATTTGCTATGTAAACAGTGTAATTTAGAAATAAAAAAAATCATGACAGGATCCCTTTAAAGTACCTTTATAACTGCTACACAGTGCCAATCTGCCTCCCTCCACCTCAGACTAACTCAGAAAAACCGGAGCTGCAGGCAGTGCAGTCAGTAGGTGGGGCCTCACAATTAATGCCCAGTTGTGCCTGGGGGGTATAATGGGTAATCTGGCCCTGCCTGTACTTGCCCCCTGCCTTACAGCATTGCCAATGAAAACAGCAGAATGACAAGTAAGGGTAATGACACCAAGGGGAGTTTGGGGTGCTTTGGAGCCATGGGAAAAGAACCCAAAAGCACCCCAGGCAGTGACTATTGGATAGATTTGCAAATGGTGATGGTGAGAACCCCCTTTTTATCACACACAAAAAACTGCCTAACCCATAACTTATTTTTTTATTTTTACAATATATTTAGTCCAGCCTTACTCCTAGGGTTTCAAATAACCTTTAAAAGCTACATATACAGTTTACTTAGAAAATATATCTTTCTGCTGTTAATTCTCATGTCACAGCTGTGACTTTTTAATGACCCTCAGGTAAACAAATCAGAGCTCCATTGGTTGGCTGAGAAGTTACATCGAGAAGCCTTCCATTACTGTAGCTAGAGGGAGTAACCCTGTTAAAAAGGTCAAATGTGAGAATACAGACCAATTTATCTATGGCTTAGCAAAGACAATGGGAGTAGGTTAAAGAATACATTTATTAAAGTGACACATATTTTAATCTTCTTCCTCTTATATGAATTACATCTTAAAACATATAAAGATATAGGGGCTCAAAGCAGTCGAACACAGGCACTGACACAGGCATCGGGTTTGATAAATGTGTCAGTTGTTTAAAAGCTGATAGGAATGTTTTCAGAAATGGGAGAAATATTAAACTGCTGGGAATACTTTAGGATATTTGAAAAATCACTGATTTTTTTTAAATTCAGCCCCTCAAAAATATATGTATGTCTGTATATTCATTATAATAAAAATGTGGAAAACGAACAAGTTGATGCTATCAAAATGTGCAATAAAAAATGTTAAAAGCAAGAAAATATGCATTTATTAACTTTAGCTATTAAATAATGAGCTTAGGGTCATCATAAGCAACCGTCAAGCCTAATTATGTGATTACTTTGGCCAAATTTGTAACCTTAGGTCACTCCTGACCTCCTGAAGCTTTAGTGCCCCAGGGGAACTGTCATGTGCTTAGGTATGCTCCATTAATATTGCGCACAAAAGGTAAATCTGCCTTAAAGGTAGAGCAGAGTTCAAACTCATTTATATGAACTTTCTGTGCCTGCTCATGAACTGAAAGCACGCTTCAATTCTTGTGTAAAATGTAATGATTCTAAAGCCTGATATTTTTTCCCTTGTTTGTGTTTCTTTTGCACAGGACTCATTAACTAAAGCCAGCTGACGATGGCTGCCCTTCCAAGTCGCATAGTGTGCAACATTGTGGAGCATATTTATTATAGTGTGTAAGCCAATAACACTGTGAGGTCAGCCATAGCAACCAATCAGCAATTAGATCTGAATGGTCACCTACTGTGATCTGATTGGTTTCTATTAGCAATAGAGATGTTGGCTTATACAGTATAATAAATATGCCCAAGTGTGTACTTTGTGTTTACCTTTGGTTTCTATTTATTGTAAATACACTTAAATACACCAAAAAATGAAAGTGTATCAAAGTAATTAATATATTAGGTACTATTGCCCTGCACTGGTAAAAGTTGTGTGTTTTCTTCAAAAACCTTACTGTAGTTTATATAAATAAGCTGCTGAGTAGCCATGGGGGTAGCCATTCAAGCTGGAAAAAAGAAGAAAAAGGCACAGGAACATGGCAGATAACAGATAAACTACATAGATTCTCATTGAATTCTACAGCGTTTATCTGTTATCTGCTATGTAACCTGTGCACTTTCTCTTTTTTCCAGCATGAATGGCTGCGCCCATGGCTACACAACAGCTTATTTATATAAACTATAGTAGAGTTTCTGAAGAAAACACACAACTTTTACCAGTGCAGGGCAATAGTACCTAATATATTAATTACTTTGATACACTTTTTAATTTTTGATGTGATTATTCCTTTAGGGAAATGAAGGGATAATTAATTTTCTACAACAAAGCAAAGCAAAACATAGCCCTGGTTGCCTGTGGCTCTCCCTGAAGTATTTCTCACAAAAGGCATGAGAGCATAAACTAATAAAGGTGACCAGTGTCGGACTGACCTGCTGGGCCTTTTTGCCTTTCGTTAACATTTGCAAAAACTCTTTTCTAACTTTTTCCAAGAACCAAGGTTCTGCTTGTGTTTTTATTTACTCCCAGTAGAGAAAAAGACAGGACAGAGTTGTTTTTGGACTCTATGATGAGGTAAGCGAAAAGACAGACGCCAAATTTATTTCTGTAGATAAGCAGGCTGTTAAGTATACATTGCTACCAGGGTCAGTTTCTCAGGAAGAGTGTGCACAGTGTAAATGGGAGAGCAAGAGCCTTACCAACAACCATCTCAACTGTAAGCAGCCCAGTTATAGAGAGGTTTGGCTGTGCACTGCTGCCTGGCTCTGCTATCCTCCACATTGCTGTGTTGTACAATGGATGCCGGGAATACCATTGTTTTTCTGGTTGGCCCTTGCTATTAGGTTCTCTGGTGGGTCATTTGTATCCCCATTTAACACTGAAGGTGACTGATTTATAGCACAGAAAAAGAGATAGTCCTGGCCAGACTGCACCAAGTTCAACCATAGTGCTATATTGCATAATATTATGATACTATATTTTTCTAGCTGTGAGCTTCTTGATATGCTGAGGTATACTGATTGCTCTAAAAAAGGATGAATTTAAACAAGAGCTCTTTCAGAAAAATGTAGTGTTAAACCAGTATGTGAGAGAATAGGCAAACTCTAGCAGGCTGTCTGGGAGCCTGAGATTAAGTAGTATTCATGTATAGTGGTGGACAGCAGAAGGGGTGGTAAAAATTGAAAAAAAAATTAAAAAGATTTTAAGGATGATGTAGGGTGGGAGAAAGTGACAGGGATTTTTATGTGAGATAGCATAAGAGGGGAGGGAATATAGAGAACATGGCAGGTGCTCACAATTCTAGGGCTCATAGCAATGGATGAAGGAGGTCAGGCTGAATTTGCTGTTCTGTATACAGGTATGGGACCTGTTATCCAGAATGCTCGGGACCTGGGGTTTTCCAGATAAGGAATCTTACCATAATTTGGATCTCCACACTTAATTTTGCAAAAAATCATTCAAATACTGGATAAACCCAATAGGTTTGTTTTGCCTCCATTAACGATTAATTATATCTTAATTGAGATCAATACAAAGTACTGTTTTATAATTACAGAGAAAAAGGAAATCATTTTTAAAAATTAAAATTATTTGCTTATAATGGAGTCTATGGGAGATAGCCGTTCCGTAATTCGGAACTTTCTGGATAACGGAATTCTGGATAAGGGATCCCATACCTGTACTGCGCTAACCATATTTCATTTAAACATGAACTAAGAGAGATTTGACTGAATTATGTACCAAAAAAGTGCCTTGGATGAACTGGAAGGAGAATCCTATATAATTCTACTGAGGTGTAAAGATTTGATTCCCCCTGGTAGCACCCACTACTTGGTGACTTCTAAAATCTTATGTACTCATATCAAATATGCAAATGGGTAAAATATTGGTAGCAATCCTGTGATTGGTGTATTAGCCTGCCTTTCATGTTCCACCTTTAACATGTAAATAGATTTTACTTTTGTAGCTCATTTATTCACTGAGTCTCTACTGTAATTCAAATTCTGTTTCCTAGGAGTCAGCAGATATTTATTTGCTTGCTGTCAGTTCCCGGGGAGGAGGGTCATCTGGCACCTGAAGGTGTCCAACTAAGTAAACGTGAAATAATTAGCATTTGTACATTTCATTATGTTCTATTTGGGCTGGGCACACTGGAATCCTGCAGAAGCAAATGCTAGGGAAAGTTAACTTCAATAAAAGAGTAATCTGTATTGAAAGAACATTTACGAAGGTGCTGTTTTTCAGAGAGCTGGATCTGTTTTTACGGTATTTTCCCATATTTATAAGAAGGTCATGTGGTAGTATATAGATTACAAGCTTTATGGGACAGGGACCTCCTTTTTCTCTTAAACGTATTATTTGTTAAGCAGCTCCCCAATTTGGAATAATAAAACAGATTTGTATGTAATATTTAATTTAAAAAAAAAAAAAAAATCCTGGTTGATAGAATCCTGCTAGGGTGAAACTAAATTAAGTTTGTTCCCAGTAGATCAGAAAGGGACATGCAAGGGGCATGAGGTTTGTAGGGTTTAAAATTGTCAGACTTATATGGACCCTTAAAGAGATGCAAAAATTGGCTGTGACTTACCCAAAAAGAGGCACTTTCATTACTCTAAGAAATACTAGAGACCTAAGCTGATTAATAATGGCCTGACCTCTAAGTGGCCTGGGTCCAGACCATTACCATTCAGGACAATGGAGAGGCAATTGTGGACATTTTAAACAAAAACATATCCTCTACACCAGGGATCCCCAATTGTAAAAATGTAAAAATACTTGCAACACAAGCATTGTAAAAGTTCATGGAGGTGCCAAATAAGGGCTAAGATTGACTATTAGGTAGCCTATATGCACACTATCAGCTTACAGGCTTGGCTGATAAAAAAAACATATCCGTGGTGCCAATTATATTAATTGGGGGAAAAGGTATCTGCTATAGGAAGGCTGATAATGTTTGTTTGAAAAAGTGACAATCTTAGCATTCGTGCTGGCACTTTTCATGATGCTTCTCATTATTTGTTGATAGCCATCTTCACTGAAAACCAGGGGTTTGGATCAATATATCCCTTGTTGCTGTCCTAAAAGCATAAGTAAATCAGTCCCAAATTAAAATCCAATAAAATCCAATGCTTTTTTGCTTTTGGGACTGTTGGTGTTGTAACAATTTGTATGTAAATGGTGTTTTGTGAGTTTACCATATATTTTATTGATTATTTCTATCGATGAAAGTTATTAGGCAGAGTGGCATGACAGTGGCACCAGTAAGCAGCAGGATGGAGAATTAGAGATGGTATGAGATGTGTCCTCTCACACGTAGGCCCACAGAAGCACTGCCTTCCTATTCCTTTATGTACTCAGCTTCTTCCCCTCATGAATTACCTGTTATTCCTTGGTTAGAACAGGACAAAACTTTCAGAAGTCATGAATCCAGCAAACAAATTATTCACTGGCAGAAGGGCCGATGCTTTGCTCTGATCCTTGGCTTCAGATCTGGGCAGAACAAGTTTTTTTCTTTAAACTGGAGAAACGTGATGCACAGCAACTAAAACTGGCACCCCTGACAGCTGCCTTAGGTAAGAGCCTGTTCCTAAGAAAAGGGGCACAAATAGGTCACGTAAATTCTAGCTGTTACTTGTTATATGTCTGACTCTGGTGAGCGGAGGAGCCTGCCAGTGCTCTGCGCCTCATGTTTCTGTAGTCACATCACACACACAGGATAGACTGAGGCCCGAGACAGCATGGGGCCAAACACACACAGCTTTTAGAATCTGACTGGTGATGGGAAGCTGACAGACCATTTGCAGAGAATGTTTGGGGAGCTTTAGATTCACTGGCCTTTATATATAAGGAGCATTGGAAAAATTTGGCACCAGTGTAAAAACCCACGATATACCCATCAAATAACAACCAGTTAGATTATAATTTTAATCTATATGGTGAAAAGCTTTTAGCTGTTGGAAGTTTCTCCCGCTTAGTCATTGGTTTACACCTTAAAGGGGTAGTTCATCTTTAACTAATAATTAACTATAGGTATGATGTAGACAAGGCAAGCATATTACAAATACTTTGGGATTTGTTTAGATTTTTGGGCGGGGTGTTGCTAGTATAAAAGCCGAAATTCTAAATTAAAAATCAGAATATCAGTTCTTTACGTTATAAGGAACTGCTTTTTGACGCACCTGTGCAACTTCAGGGGTGCTGCCATCTGAGTTTCTCAACTCACCTCATAGCAGCAGCCACTGACCTTTGTTATTCAGTAAGGAGCATTTACTGGTTACCTGTTCAAAAGCAAATCCCTATCACATTCACATACAGTATGGTCACTTTTATTAGCAGCCAATAAACCTGCCTGTATATTTTAAGATTACCTGGAAGAACCCATGCATGGGTAAAGCATTCAGACTCCTTGAAGATAGTACCCTGGCAGTTATACCAACCGCTGCACCAACATGCTGTCCTACAAATCGTTGTGTTTTAATAAAAGATAAATAATGATAAGTACCCTGCAGGCTGATCTAATGAAACTGTTTCTGGTTTTTAGCTATATATAAGATATACTGGTATATCAGAATCTAACCTATTGCTTGACCTGATACACTGTGAAGTGAAAAAACAAACAAATGAAAGGCATGATGGTGTGCTGTTTCTTCATGTATTGCTTTCAGCCATGCACAGGGAATCACCATAATGCCATAAATTTTGGCCTTTGACCTTTCTGTGGCCATCAGAGTTATGCAGGTAGCCCACAGGTGCATGTGTGTATGTGCTGCTCTGTCCATTTGGAATGCCAGCCCTGAATTCCTCCAGAGAGAATCCTCCCTCACTCTCTCAAAAATAAACTCTCTTGGAAACCCAGTTTGGGCAATTATAATGCAGTGACAACCACCTACAGCACTCAGTATTCTCTCAGGAATACTTATGGACCTATATCCTCTTTTTAGCACTCATCACTTAGGAGCGTATTTATTAACATGGAGACAAACATCACCGGTGATGTTGCCCAAAACAACTGATCAGCAAATAAATTTGAATGGTCACAAGTTAGAACAAAAAGATCTGATTGATATGGGCAATAACCAGTGATATTTGTCTCCAACCTTAATAAATACATCTGTGAGTCTTGAATGCAACTGTATTTTGTATTTATTTATGTTTTGTTATTATATTTATTCTATTAATGCTAATATTATAATGTAATAATATAAAATTCTGCTGTACAGTGATGCGTTTGTAAGTATAGTGCTAAATAAAAATATAAATACATACATACGTGTGTCTTTTTATACACTTTGTTGTAAATTAGAGCTGTCAACCTCTTTCTTGGAAGCTATTGGAAATTTTAACTCTCAGCAACTTCCAACAGCCATGGAACATGTTGTCTTCAATGGATTTACATTAAAGGGGCATCGATAACAGACTGGGACAAAGGAAATACAGTAAGTTACATAATGTCATTATAATGCAGGTGACTCACTACATTTCAGGGACTATGGGAAGAAACCAGAGATGTCTTTCTCAGTGCACATGTAGATGTTGGAGAAACAAAGTATGTGGAAAACTCATATAAAGTGCTGGAAGCACAGACATGTCTGCACCAGGGCAAAAAATAACCTCTGGGGAGGGACTTGTGGGATTGTGTGTATAAAAAGGCAAGGAGTCAACACTATAAATATCTGTCATTTACTTTCCACCTAAAGCCTTCTGCCAGTAGTACAGAAGACAAAACTGGGAGTTACAGGGATTCATACCAGTCCCCATAACATGAAGATGATCTATTCTGCAGACATATTTTGAGAATTTGCTACTGAATTGCATCTTTCTGACAACCAGAGGCTAAGTATTATGGCCCCACACTATTTATATAGTTCATTGTTGCCTGCATGGGGGGTTGTCTCACCCTTGCAACTGGTAAGTATAGCCTGGGTTAAACCTGAACCCTGGGGCAGCCAGAAGCGTCACTTCACTGTCGGCACTAACACCTTGTAAGCAGATATTTGCACTTTCTGCAGCTGCAAATCCCTACACAAAACATTTCTCAGAGAGGTGAGAGTTGCACAACAATGAGTGACAAGGCACATTTTCACACTCAGAGGTGCCAGTAGTGCCTTTCTATCTCCTGCCTATCTAGCTTAGCACCCTGTATTTATCAAGCAGCTGTAGCTTCCTTTGTATATACCAATGATATTTAAATATTGCTTTGAAGGCTGAGCACTCCTTATACACAAATTATAATTACAATAGACTAAATGAAGTGTACAGGTAGTTGCAAGCAAATGGTTTGCAGGGATAAACAGCACATATTTCAAAACTTTTTCATTACATTCAAAGTTGATTTTAGGGTGCTTGATACAGGCAAAAGGAAAGCAGTAGTTTAAACAAAGAGAACTGATGGGGTTGTAGGTGTTAAGGAACCAATACAGCTGTTGCTGGGCCCACTTTTGTATACAGAGTAGGAAAATTCAAACTATGGGCATTCAGCTATAGCTGACATAGAGCTCCCAGCATTCATACACTAATAGCTGAAGGGCCATAGATTGGACTCTTCTAATTTATAAACTTAATGGTACCCTATCATCTGTCCAGCTTGGGGCCCCACACTGTTTAAACAGCACAGATTACAAGTTGTTTATTGTGCATTTTTGTCAGGCCAGCTGTTTTACCTCATGTCTCTTAAAGACACTTTCAAACTTATTTTGATTTTATAATGAAAAATAGGCTACATCTTCTCTGTTGGTCCCCCCCAGAGATTTAAGCCGGCCATACATGCACCCATATTATCGTACGGAACCTTATTTCGTACAATATTTAGAGTGTGTATGGTGGCTCGACGAGACAACGGATATTGCATGTCACGTTGATCGCACAGGTTAAAAGATTTTGATCGGGCGCCATTGAAGGCGCCCAAGCAAAATCTACATTTAAGGCTGAATGAGCAAGACGAGGTAGAATTTCTGTTGTTTCTAACTCCATATTTGACGATTCAGCCCTGAATTTCAATGGGGGTGGAAACGATCGTTATTACTACATGTATGGCCACCTTAAGTCTCCCAGTGGGCAGATTATTGCTAACGTTGCAATTGTTTTTTTATTAATTTGAGCACCCAGGGCACTACCTAATTTCCAAGTATAAATTATATTTTTATCCTGACAGTGTAGAAGCTTCTATCCATATAAATAACTGTTGGTAAGACATGGCTCTCTTCGGAAAGCAACTCGCTTTATTGAATGCTGACAGAAAATTTGCCAAACATTGCCACTTGCACAGTACAAGATGTAAAATTATTATTTTTTTTTTTAACAGAAATTCTTTTTAATTTATGTATAAGTAGGGATAGGGGTACAGAAAAGAGAAGGGGGAGGGAAGGGGAAGGGGTTACAGCCATAGTTTTACCATTTATTTCACAATAACATACTGTGTAACAGTTTTATGCCAATGTATATAGAATTCTGGTGTAAGAAAAGTACTGTCTGCTTAAAAACTGTGTAAAAAAACATTTTACTCCACTTTTTTCCTGCCTGATGCTGCCTAGATTTGTCCCCTTGACTTTAGGTGGTTACCCAAAGTTCAGAACAATATAATATAATGCCACACATTTTTCCATTTACCTCCTCCATAAAATACAGCTAGTAGCATGTTGAATGTACATAAAACTAAATATTCTTTATCTATCTGATGCACAAGAGGATGAGGAAAATGGGATAGATGTTTAGTAAGTAGTTTTTCATTGACACGTTGATGTTACTGTATGGTACACATGATACATGGGAGACTTGGGGCAGGAGTGAGCGGCCATAGGTTACCAGCCCCCCCCCCCCCATGTCACAGAGCTGTCCGATACACAGTGGGAGGAGCTTGATCTCCCTACCTCAGGGCTGCAGCTCGGTTCCTAAGCGCTCAGTTCTCATTCACTTTCAGCTGCTGCTCCTTTGACTCTGGGATAGCGGGGAACATGCCTCTGGGCTGTGTGCCGTCACCACTTTTATTGCTCTGTTCCTTTCTTCTAATCCTCTTCTCTCATCGTGTGACAGCCGAGGAACCTACAGCCGATGTCGCAGCGATTTCCCCAGGTAAGGAGCGTGTCACTGGCAGATTAACTATTAATTGGCCGCTTTGGGAGGCAGCAGTTCCCAGGGAGCAGCGGGACTGAGAGCCAAGTGCAGGCTGCAGGAAGCAGCTGGGATCAGATGATCATGTTCAGTAAGGGATTCTCTCGCCTGAGTGAGGGAGCGGGCAGAGCCGGGGGGACCAGTCCATCTCCTGCCCATTTAGGGGCAGCGGAGCGAATAGAACTTAATGTGGGGGGAGGTTTCTATATGTTTGGCTTTCTACATAACATGTCTGTTCTTTCAACATGTATAAGAACATTGGCTCAGTAATAACTACTTTCATTCATGTACGAGATCATGGGACCAGTGGGGCAGTTTAGCCTTGCGTTAAGCAGCTAAGTTTGTTTCATGAATGCCACTCAGCCTGTCCGGCTATTACAGTTTATAGCCCTCCATCTATTTTTCAACTTCAGCTCCAGCAGCCTTCTCATAAGGAAAGCCTGAGCGTTGCAGTTGGACAAGAGCTGGGGGACATACTGTGGGGGTTACAGATGCGGAGGAGCCACTGGGCAGATTTGCTAAAGGGAACTGATCATGTTTTACAGGAATAATCCAGGGTTTGTGCTCTGTGTATTCCTAAGGTGTTCAGACAGTGATTCATTGAGAATCCCATCCGATGTCTGCGCAGTACTCCACATGCCAGACTTTATTTACTTTGCACATTCCTCTGCACTGCAAGAATTCTAACTCAATTCAGATATCCCTTTAAAGATATCACTATACTCCTCTTAAAGACTCCTTGCAGTACCTCAGGGTATGAGCCACTTGTATGTAACCCTACAGCTGAACTAACCAATTGATCTGCTTCAGATAGCGGCAGGGATACCCAATCTGCTTCTTCATTATGACAATGTACATAGGGTTACAGTAAATATTTGTGGTATAAACAAACACACACAAAAAGCTTACTAGAATGGTGTTTTGTTAAACCTGTTCACTTTCTAACACTCTGATCATGTGTACAGGTATGGGGCGTATAATTCAGAATGCTCTGGACCTGGGACTTTCTGGATAAGGAATCTTTCTGTAATTTAGATCTTTATGCCTTAAGTCTACTAAAAAATAACTTAAACATTAATTAAACCCAATAGGACTGTTTTGCCTCCCAACAAGGATTAATTATATCTTTGGACAAAGAGATAAAGGAAATCATTTTTCAAAATATGAATTATTTGATTAAAATGTAGTCTATGGGAGATAGCCTTACCATAATTCTGAACTTTCTGGATAATGGGTTTCTTTATAATAGATCCCTTACCTGTATTATGTCCCCAAAATTCTTTAGTCCTTGATTATATTTTGGTAAATGTTATAAGTTGCAGTCTGACAATGCCTGGGGATGCAAGAAACAGGGCACTAACGTAAATGCAAACTTTTAATATTGTTACAAGTTTTAACATAGTTGCCGGAGGACAGTGTTTCATACAATCTGAAATATGCCTCAAAAAAACTCAAACCGTACAATTAATGTCAGGTCATAGTGCTCAACCTGTGTACCCTTCTGCCATTAGAGTCATTTAGACACCAACATATGAATACAGGTGGATCTCAATCCAGTGTTTAAAGGGACTATATCCCACTATATAGATAAGGAGCGTAGCCATCAAAGTGTTCTGTGATATCACAGACTGAAACACCTTGCTTTTGGTGTGTGCCATATTTACTCGTATGTTGGTATGTTTATGCAATCTGGTCATATTTATGTAGAACTGGATGTTTTAGTGCATATTTTGGGCCCTCCTATTGAGCTATTTGAATAGCAGATGGAGTGAGAATAATCAAAAATGAAAAAAGTCACAGCAGCAGTGAAATAAAATTAAAAAGTATAAATTTTATTAGGACATAAAGCCTAATAAACCCTCCTACTGAGCTACTTGGCTAGTCAAACTGCTCTGTTAACACACCACAGTCATTAGGCAGGGAAAGGCCATCCAAGAGTGCAGGGTTTGTGTCCCTAGCTGAGGAAATTTTATTTTTTATGTATTCATATTTTACTTTGATGACTATGCATGCTCTCTGTTGTTAACTTTTGGGCTGAAGACACACGGAGCTACTAGTAGCAGCTACTTTTTCACGACTACTAAACACCAGAAAATATAATAATGAGAATTGCCTCTGCTAAAACACATGTAGAGACAATAATCAGTAAATGATCAGCATTGTCTACTTTAGTAGCCATGACAAGTAGCTGCTACTAGTAGCTCTGTGTGTCTTCACCCTTTGTGCAGGCTTTTCTGACATGATTATGCTAACACTCATGAGGGTTTGACCTGAAGACAGTATCAAGTTGCAAATAAGTCTTGCTCATTTTGGTCAGAGTGGGTGACTTATCCCTCTAAGCCAGTGATCCCCAACCAGTGGCTCAGGGGCAACATGTTGCTCACCAACCCCTTGGATGTTGCTCTCAGTGCCCCCAAACCAGGTAGTTATTTTTGAATTCCTGACTTGGGGGCAAGTTTTGGTTAAATAAAAATAAAATTTACTACCAAATAAAGCCCCTGTAAGCTGATAGTGTGCATAGAGGCTGCCTAATAGCCAATCTTAGCCCTTATTTGGCACCTCCATGAACTTTTATGGTGCTTGTGTTGCTCTCCAAGTCTTTTTACATTTGACTGTGGCTCGCGATAAGAAAGGTTGGGGATCCCTGCTCTAAGCCATCAACCTATATAGATTGTAAGCTCTACATAGATTGTAAGCTCTATATAGATTGTAAGCTCTACGGGGCAGGGACCTCCATCCTCTTGTGTCTTTGACTCTTAACTTATTGCAACTGTATTTATCTTGTATCTATCTGTATTTATTGTTGTACTTTGTATTTATCTATTATTATCTTAATAATCCCGTTTGTATTAATGTATTCTACTGTAGAGCGCTGCGTACATAAGTAGCGCTTTATAAATAAAGATATACATACATACATCATACAACCTACCTGGCCATACAATTTTACTTTCCTGGCAAGGCTAGGGAAATAAATGCCTGCACATCTTGGGTCAGCCTGCATGTGGGTTGTAGGCTGGTGGGTTTGGTTTCAGATGGGGTATTTTTTTTTAACCAGCTCATCATTGGTTGGTAATGATCTATTAATTGATAAATATGAAATTACAACACGCAGTGTTTGTACTCTTTTTTTATGACTAATTGTTGTGGTTGGTATTGAGGGTGGGGTGCATATTTTTAAATGAGCCCTTTGCAGTTAGAAGGCCACTGAAACTTTTTACTTTTTTTTCTCCAGCTGGAAGTCAGTAGTGGTTTGTATTACCACATACACTAGGTCAGTGTCCTTTGCATGGCGTAGATGTTTGTTCTGCATAACTTTCCAGTGGATAAAAAAAAGAAAGTACTGTAGATTGCAGGAAGCGCATACTGAGCCGACTTGGCCATTTCACACTGCCACCAATACAGTATTTTCTTTGTTAGCTGAGAAACCCCTACCCTTGTAGATCAGAGATATATGGCTAAAGAAATGCTTTTTGCATATGCCAGAGCTGGAAATGTATAAGTAGGCTGATAAATGTTACATGGCCATAGTCAGGAGTATGAGCTGGAGCAACAGGGCAACTGAAGTGTGCAAGGTTGCTTGCTTGCGTTGTCATTTTTAAGCATGCCTGCTTGATGACAGGTAATTATAGGCAGTTTGATCCTCCATGGAGCAGGCCAAAAGGCCCTCTGTGCCATAGTCATGATAGGTCCAAAAGCATAATAGCTTTCGTCTGCAGTTTGGCCAATATATACGATATTGCTTGACTGTATGTATGATTATACCGTGAGAGTGACCAAATGTTTATTTATGTATGATTTTTTTTTAAATAAGAGAAAAAGTCAAAAATGAAAACCATAACATCATAGAACAACAAGCTCATTCTGATCCAATCGGCCATACTTGGTAACTCCTTTTAACAGCAGATAGTGACAATAATCTATTGGAGTGGTGGCTCCTGGAGGAAGGACATTTGGGTTGCCAGGTTTCTTGAAATATATTTTGGATGTATTGGTTTGCCTCTGTAAGAAGTAAATTGCCCTTTACGGTTTCCAAATCATACCATGATGGAAGAGTGGCTAATTATGTTGACCAAGTGTTTAAAAACTTTATTGTGTATTGTTATTGTTTTGGTCATTGTTTCCAACCAATCCATATGGAAAACATGGTGTAGTTTTTGTATTACCAGGTTTTACATATGAATTAAATACATTCATTAAACTTATGTGATTGGAAAGTCTCACTTTATATAAATACACATGTGCATACATGAACTAATTGTACAAGAAGACATCTCATCCTTTCTTAAAGTCATTAAGGGGATCTGCCATCACCCATCTTTCCACTGCCTTAAGACACTGTGGTGAAGAACAAATTGTGTAGCTTCAGGTGAAAATGCCTTTCCTCCTTTTAACAGCAGATAGTGACAATAATCTATTGGAGTGGTGGCTCCTGGGGGAAGGTCATTTGGGTTGCCAGGTTTCTTGATATATTTTGGATGTATTGGTTTGCCTCTGTAAGAAGTAAATTGCCCTTTACGGTTTCCAAATCATACCATGATGGAAGAGTGGCTATTTATATTGACCAAGTGTTTAAAAACTGTATTGTTATTGTTTTGGTCATTGTTTCCAACCAATCCATATGGAAAACATGGTGTAGTTTTTGTATTACCAGGTTTTAAATATGAACTAAATACATTCAGTAAACTTATGTGATTGGAAAGTCTCACTTTATATAAATACACTTGTGCATACATGAACTAATTGTACATGAAGACATCCCATCCTTTCTTAAAGTCATTAAGGGAATCTGCCATCACCCATCATTCCACTGCCTTAAGACATTGTGTTGAAGAACAAATTGTGTAACGATGAAAATGCCTTTCCTCCTGTCTCCAGTGTTCGTTTCTTTGTGAAAAAAGATCCATGCTACTTATCTATAATGCCTTCCAATATAGTTGTAGAGTTATTTAACGTATGCTAAATAGTGGTTGCCCTCCTGAAAAAAAACCTCAACTTTGATAGTCTTTCTTCATACATTATTTGTCCCACTTTTTTCCAGTTTAGCTCTTTATTTATAAGCATCAAAGTTTCTCAGTGGTTTGCATTACTACCTTATAGTGCTGGGGTCCTGAGTTTGATTCTGACCTTGATACTCTCTACATGGAGTTGTATAAATACAACTAGGCACCACCCCAGTGATTGTAATCACTTAACTACAAAACAAAAACTGTAGTACCCTGTTAGCCAGTTTCAAAAGTAATAATAAACACATAAATACAAGTGTATTGTATAAATGATACCTATATTGGCTATTGCAAGCTTTCGGCACTCCAAGGCCCCTTCATCAGGAAAAATACAAAGTTTGAAACTGAACAAGAAAGGAAGACCTATGAATTCAAATGCAAAGAGGTATTCAACACATTAACACAGGGCCTTAATTTGGGGTCAGGTTTCATGTCACGCTATCTGACCTGAGTGAATTCAGACCCCTGGGCTATTTACAACCCATCCTAATAAACAATTACTTTTATTAACTTCCTAATTTATTGCTTATGAACACTTCTCTGTGATCTAACAGTATAAATGTTATGCCATTCCAGCTTTCATTTGTATTTTGCCTGACGAAGGGGTCTTAGAGCGCCGAAAACTTGCAATGTATTTTTATTGTTTATTGTCATTTCTACAATACTCTTGTATATTGTATTTTTCTTCTTATTTTTAATCACTTTCCTGAAACCCCTCCTCCTTTGGTCTTCGCGCATGTGCAGTAGAGTGAAAAGCTGAACTTTAACAAAAAAAAGCCTGCTTTTTCACGCAACTGCGCATGCGTGGCCCCTGAGATTGCTGCAAAAGAAGCAGAAAGGAAAAAGATCACTTGCCTACATTTACCCCAGGCAGTGATTTAGCCTTTCCTTCATCTTTAAGACAATTCTACATTTGTCTGTTACACATAAAACCATGCTGGCTTGTATTTCAGTAAATTATACATTTATACCCCCTTTAAATGCTTTCCTATCACAGAATGAAAACTAGCAGGTCTATATTTGGGACTGTTATTCCCTTTTTAGGGTGAAAGCACATAGGATGCTTTATTGCCTGCATGAAATCTCCTCTCCCGTGAGTGACATAGCACTCGAAAATACCTTTACACTGAGAGCAATTGAAATTGCTGCAGTAAAACATATTAATTGCATATTAGCACAGAAATTCCTTCCAAGGAAAGTTTGTGTGACTAAGGGGCTGATTTACTAACCCACGAACGGGTCGAAATGAGTCCGATTGCGTTTTTTTCGTAAAGATCGGTATTTTGCGATTTTTTCGTATGTTTTGCGTAAAAACGCGAGTTTTTCGTAGCCATTACGAAAGTTGCGTAAAATCTTGCAATTTTTCGTAGCGTTAAAACTTGCGCAAAAAGTTGTGCTTTTTTCGTAGCGTTAAAACTTACGCGAAACTTCGCACCTTTTAAGTTTTAACGCTACGAAAAAGGCGCAACTTTTCGCGTAAGTTTTAACGCTACGGAAAAATCGCAAGATTTTACGCAACTTTCGTAAAGGCTACCAAAAACTCGTGTTTTTACGCAAAAATCGTATTGGTAACGAAAAATTCGTAAAGACGCCGAAAAAAATCGCAAAACATACGAAAAAGTCGCAAAATGTTCGTTTTCAAGTCGGAACTTTTCCAATTCGGGTCGGATTCGTGGGTTAGTAAATCAGCCCCTTAGTGTGTTTTAGAAAGTACCCTGGTGTGCTGTCACCCTTATATAGGCAAACTGTAGAGCTGATAGATTGTTTTTCTATTTCAAACAGTGAAAATGCACTGAATTTTCTTTTCCCCATTATCTACTTTTGCTTCTAGTGCTTTGGATGATAGGTTCACTTTAACAGATTATCTTTGTCAAGCAAAACAGTGAATGTCAAAGTGATTTCTTCAGAAGGTGGGTTTTTCTGCCCCCACCTTACCCAAGATACCTCATATGTAACATTATCTGGTGTTGATACAAGGCTAACCCATCTGGTGACCTCTCTTACTCCTGTTAAGGCAACACTACACTTTAATCTTCTCTGTGCTTTGAAAAAAAAGAAACACTGTACGTATTTCTAATACTTTTGAATTCAGCTTTTTCGCATTTTTCTGTATATTTATTGTAATAATTTGTTCTTTATTTTTAATATTTATTTTCTGTGTAGATATGTAAATCTGAAGTTTAAAATTTCTTTCTTAAAGGGGTGGTTTACTGTAAAGATTACGTTTAGTATGTAGTAGAATGGCCTATTCTAAGCAGCTTTTTAATAGGTCTTATTATTTATTAGCCAAGTTTTTAAGCTATTTGTCTTCTTCTTCCATCTCTTTCCAACTTTCAGTTGAGGGTTGCTGATCCCCGGCAGCCAAAAATCTATTGCTCCGTAGGGCTACAATTTTATTGTTATTTTTTTATGACTTGTTTTTCTATTCAGTTCCTCTCCTGTAGATATATCAGTCTCTCATTGAGTCCACTCCCTGGTTGCTAAGGTAATTTGAACCCTAGCAACCAGATAACTGCTGCAATTCCAGACTGGAAAGTTGCAGAACCAAAAGTAAAATAATTAAAAAAACAAATAATAAATAACAAAGACCAATTTCAAATTGTCTCAGAATATTATTCTCAAACTAAAATTTAACTGAAAGGTGAACAACCCCTTTCATAAAATGTCAGATTGAATCTGGTGAAAATTATTGTGGTTTTCACACAAAGGGCTTTCTTACACAAAGTTAATTCATCATATTTTCATTATTACCTGCAAGTTCCATTAGTGTGGGTGTGAGTTATAATCTGAGGTTCGGCCGTGATCATGGCATAATTGGGTAAAGTGTGTTTGTGCAGAATGCAAAGGCACCCTTGAAGTGACACTTCCTTATGGTAGGAGTTAATTCCAGCACTCACTGGCATCTGTACACTCTGTACAGATGCCAAGTGAGTGACTTGAATCGCTTACCTTCTACCCCGGGCTGGTGCCCCTGTATGGAGAGAAGAGCACCAGCCCGGGGTACCTGCAGCGCTTCCTTCTTCCTGCTTTGCGAGTGCGCGCATGTGCAGTAGAGTGAAAAGCCGAACTTTAACAGAGAAGTCGGCTTTTCACTCTACTGCGCATGCGCCTATGTGTAAGTCTTAGCGAAACGCAGGCGGAAGGAGGAAGCGCATCACTCCAGGTACCCCGGGCTGGTGCTGTTTTCTCCTAACAGGGGCACCAGCCGGGGTACTAGGTAAGCAATTAAAGTCACTTGTGGGTGCTTAACATTTTAGCACCCCCAAGTGACTTAGCCTTTCCTTCTCCTTTAAAATAAAAGTCTCCAAATACCACAGTAGTTACCTGCTATGTGTTACCTTGCTCTTTTAGCATTCAATACTTTTGTGATCTGCAGGAATTTGCTTTTATTATTATATATATTGTATAGATAGGTCATTATTATATATGTGCATTGGGGTATCTTTGGAGATGTTAAACTTTTTTCAACCCAACTCATGTAATAGTAAGTAAGCATTGTAAGTGGCCATATTAAGACCTCCTCCCTGCAGTCAGGGCTAGATAAACCCCAGGGGCCATAACTCTCATCTAAGCTTTTGAGGAATGTTTTAGAAATTGTTTTGAGTGAGCTTTGCTTGTCTTGCTTCTTAGTTACTGTAGCTTTCATCAGCCTATTGCAGTTACAATGAAGGCAAATACCTAATAGGCTGGCATGGGTCAGTGAGTCTGAGCATGCAAGAAAAGTAAGGCTAGTTTACTTGTACCAAGATATCTTTTGTGATAAAGGCATTTAAGTGAAGTAAATTGAACTAAATTGTACCAAATGGATCTATTTGTTGCTGTTTTGTATTTCTGCCGCTTTGGGTATGCCACCTGGACAAGGTTTATTTATTTTTTTCTTTGTGCCAAGGTGTGAGTATATAGAGGAGCATGCTGCACTTGGCAGGGTAAGCTTTCCAGAATAGTTGTATGCGGTTCTCAGTAGCAAACGGATTATGTTAAAATTAGACAATAACTCATTTGTTTTATTGCTTGCTTTTTATTAACATACCGATGCAGCCAAGTTCCTTTACCATGCTGCTGCGTTGTGTCGCTTCCACCATCTAGAGGTAGAATATAAGACTCAAAAATGGTGTCTGGACATAGTGAGAAAAAAAATGAAAACTTGCTGGCTGCAGCTGTAGTTACATTCACTGAAATTATCTACCCTATAATGCAATTCTTGGAATGTGTTTTAGTCAATGCTGCTCCCATATCTTGCCATTTAGGGGCAGTTTATAGCAATACGATAGAATTTGTATCTCTTATTATGTTTCAGTAAAGCAGAAACTTCATGACTGATCTCTAGACTTCAGACAAAGCATGACAATTACCTGCCTCACTTATAATGGCATGAATGGATTGTGTTTTAGGAACATTTCTTTGTGTTATGCTTTCCATTATAATTTTTTCAGGGTTATTACTAGAAAAAATGTCCAAATGTATGTCATTATCAGTAAGCAATTGGCTGCTCATGGCAGTGCATGTGCTGAAAAGTAGAACAGTGTGGCTCAGCTACAAGCTTGTGTCATGTAAATATTTAGAGAACTACTGGATTTGGAAGCATACTAATTCAATACAGTTTTAGTTTACACTTAAAGAATTAAGCGGTAAACACATAAATTCTACTCTCTAATCTCCTCCCTTTAGCAGATTAAAATAGTTTATCTGTACAAATGCCAGATGTTTCCCTGTTGTCTGATTGCAAATTTGGCTTTGACAGCCAACTCCCTGCTAATTGGCATTGTAATCTTTTACTAGAATAGTCAGTACATATACTACCTGCAGCTGCCAATATAAACAATCAGACAACTTGCCTCCTTATAAAGGAACTAAATATGAATATACAAAGTTGTAAAACCCAGATAGTAAAATGAATATATCAAACCGTAACAATTATATCTAGTTCTTAATTAAAAACAGGAGCATTTAATCAATTTACAATCATTTTTTTTCTCTATTTTTGAGTTGAGATACACTGCTACTAAAAGTGATAGATGCTTATCTGAAGGGGTTGTTCAGCTATAAGTAAAGGGCCAGCCTTCTGGCTTGAGCAGTCATAAAGGGAACCTCATGCAAGTTGAGGAACTCACAAAGGGTTTTGGGGAAAATAAAACCTTGTTAGCTGAGGTATACTTCCCCAAGAGATCTTTCTTAAATAAGAAAAAGTTTGGGAGCTGTGAGGCTGCAATTTTATTGTTTTTGTTACATTTTTATTGCTTATCTTTTTATTCAGGTGTCTCCTACTCTTCAGTCTCTTATTCCACTGCTTAGTTGCTTGGGAAATATAGATCCCGGCAACCAGATGATAAAATTCTGGAGGTGATTGCCAAGATCACCTCCAGAGCAGACTAAACTAATAGCCATGTTATTATGGTTATTACACTCTTAGCTTAGAGAAGCTTAAACAAGCTTACTGTCTGTACAATAATAGCTAGAGAGATAGACCTTGTCTTGACATGGTTAAAGCTATTGGTGACCTGATTCAGGCAATATCAAAACCTGAATGAAACACTAGTACTATTTCTTGGAGACTTGGTTCCACATATTTGGTTGGGAAAAGATTATTACCTTCCAAAATAGCAGTCATCACTGCTTCCAGAGAGAAAGGTGTGGGCATCATTATTTCAGAGCTACTTTGCCTCATTATTGTTACAAAAAATAAACACAAGTTAGTCAGTAGTATGTACATTTAGGATGAAGACACACTGTGCTACTAGTAGCAGCTACTTGTCGTGGCTACTAAAATAGACAATGCTGATCATTTACTGATAATTGTCTCGAGAGTCAATTCTCAGTATTGTCTATGGCAGGGTATTTTCTGGTGTTTAGTTGCTAGGACAAGTAGTTGCTACTAAGTAGCTCCGTGTGTCTTTGCCCTTACACAGCATATACAATATAAATCTCCTGTAAATATATAATATCTGCAAATAACATATAATTTACCATGTGGGAGATCTGCAGGAGGATAGACCTAATAAATATGAAACATAGTTTTGTTAATAAGGAAAACTGATTTCAACACAAATTGTCTGGGTTTGAAATCTCTGCCTCACCAATAAACAATAAATTGTTATAGATACAACTTAATGTAGAGCCAAGGATCTTTTTGTTTCTTCATTTTTTAAGTTGATTTTTATGATTGTAATTAAGTCAAGGGTTTGAATGAGTAGAAACCATAAGAGATTATAAAAATTCAACCCGTGCTATAAGTGTTTTATAAGACACTCAAAATAAACTCTGCATTTAAAAGTGACTTTTCTGTAGATTTAAAGAGATTCTTTCCCCATTGATAGGTTCCTGCTCTTTCCTGTTTATGTATCGGGTCGTTTGAGCAGCTGCTTTAAGTAAATTACAGTGTTACTAGACTATCCCATTGAGTGATTTACAGAGGCTGTAAACACTGCAGTAGGTCCTGTGCACTCTTTTCACTTTCCTGTCTAGTGAAAGGATGGCAGGGTTAGAAGTGAGGTTAGAATTGAAATGTTATGTTTGTATTACATTGGCAACTTAGCAGGGTTTGTACTCTTGGCTTTGTTTTTCTGTCAGTTTATGAAAAAACCTGGATTTGGATTTACAAATAAAAAGACAATCTTTCAGTAAGTGTTAAACCAACACTATGAGGCACGTTTAGCAAAGGGTTATGAAAATACTTTTTTTTTTAAAAATAATCCTACTTACACAAGTGAACTGAGTGTGTGGTGGGCAGACTTTTACTCACTATCCTTGGATTGTTTTAATAGTACAGGCATGGGATCCATTATCCGGAAACCCATTATCCATAAAGTTCCGAATTACGGAAAGCCCGTCTCCCATAGACTCCATTATAATCCTTATTGGAGGCAAAATAAGCCTATTGGGTTTATTCAAAATTTAAATGATTTTTTAGAAGACTTAAGCTATGGAGATCCAAATTACGGAAAGATCCCGAGCATTCTGGATAATAGGTCCCATACCTGTACACTAGCCCAGTTGGATGTCTAACCTTTTGACACCCCCAATTATTGGACCTTTTCTTCTTTTTTAAGGTAGTTATGCACAAATTTGGTTGGGCAGTTTGTCCATTATACTTTTTATGGGTAGGATTATTCATTTTTGGGATCATGCTTTGTTTCTTTCCACAACTGCATTAAAATAACATTTCAGTTGGAGAGAGTTCCATTTTTTTTAATGCAGTCATGAAAATCAATAAATCTGGCCCAACGGAACAAATTTAGTACAATTCGAGTTTAAGTTTTTCCACGTTTCAGTGAAATCGTTTAAAAAAAACCCTGATCTTTGAGTTTTTAAAACTTTAATATTTGAGGTTTGTTAAAGTGGAAAAATCCCCCACCTTCTATAGAAGTAAATGGGCATTCTAGTAAGTTATTTTATAACCAGGAGTGTGCAAGGCTTTGTGGGAATTGGAGTCTTGGCTGGAGGAGAGTAGATTTCTGATACATTTTTCCGTAGTCAGGCAAACTGAGAAGGCAGTAGTAAAGAACAGACAAAAACCATTGTTAGTGGTATTTTTATTTAGCGATTACTCGGAAATTGTTTAAAACATATATCAGGGAAAGTTACAGAATTACATCTTCCTTTTTAAGGAAAAAGCAGTTGGGATGCCCATTACCTTTAAGACCCCAGTGCGGGGAAGCAGGAAGTCTAAGCACAGTTTTGCCTAAGATGAAATGATTATTGCCTTGCATCGGTAACATTATAATTGCAGTGATATTTAAAACTAAATTATAGGCTCATTTTCTACTACTTTCCTCTGCTACTTTTCTCCACCTGTTTTCATTTGATGTAATGACTCAACTACCAGCTGCAGTGTAAATAATATAACGTGTATGTACTACCTATAAAGGTCAATTAAGCGGAACAAATCTCACTGGAGCTGCCATAAAAACCTATATACTGCTGCTATTGAACAGATGCATGTAATTGTCAAGACATAAGCACTGGGGCGCAAGAAGAAACATATAACCTGTGTCATATTTTCCACTGTTCATAAAAAAAGATATACTCACCTAAAAGAACATTTTTGGCTCCAGTGTTAAATTGGTTTTCTTTTGTTTCTGGCACTTTTACTTGGGCAACAATACTGTAAATACCTCCAACTAGTAATCCCAGCATGACTTTTGCTATGGGATAAGAAATAAAAGTTTCATATGATCATATTATATCCACAGATGGATTAAATCAAATAAAGAAATCAGATTAAACCCCATTGATGTACATGAACCCATAGTAATAAATCAAAATTGTCAAGCGATTATAAAAACCTTAATTTAGGATCCATTTTCCATTATGAGGCTAACTTCAAATAGGTCTGAATGTGGAAACAGTTGCTTTATGACTTAGTCATAGAGACCTTATATTACAGTCACAGCCTTTTTCTTGGCAGCTTGTTTAATGGAAGGATCAGCTATTGGAAATGGATTCATAGAGAATATCCAATGGAAGCTGAATGAACTTGCTCGTTTAAAGTGCATTTTGATGCATAAATCGTATTCTTTCCAAGCAGCAGCAACGGAAATGTAATTACAGGGTCTTCAAGGACCTCACAGTATGTTGGCAAAAGTCTTTAAGAAACCTGTTTTAGAACCCAAATGAGAGTGTATATTAGTAAACATATGGTTACAACAGGTTATGCTGTGGTGGGACACCCCCACCCTTCCCCCCCCAAACTCACTGGACCAAAGATGAATCACTGGCAACTGTAAATGCATGGCTGGTAGTGTCATCATGCCCCATTCAGTTTCTCTCTGCTCACTAATTCCATTTTACATGTACAAAAACACTGTGTGACTCCAGACCCCCACCCCATATTTTAGTGGAAAAGAATCTTTAAGAGATTCAAGTTTGCAGAAGTACCATATTTTGTACTTAAGGCAGTGGAAGAAAATGAAAATATATATATTCTGAAAACGCTCTGAAGGTGGACTAGGATGAATTTATGGAAATGATGAGGGAATTTGCTTATATAGATCTAGATCCTGATGTTGATCCAGATAGCAAATGTGTTGAATTGTCACCTTTAAACTATTTGTAGAGAATATGTATGTAGAATTTTGCAAAAGCCAAGTTTAATTATTAACAGTAAATATTTCACGACTGGCACACCTTGTAAAATTATCACAAGTTTATTGCGAACACATTGTGTAAAAAAATCAATTTTTTTTTATACCTGTTCGCAATCATCTTGTCACAATTTTACAAGGTGTGCCAGTCATAAAATATTTAATATATATATAAACTTCTCCAAAAGAAAAATGTTTTATTTACAAAATTGCAACATTTCAAGAACCAAAGAGAACTTGCATTATAGTGACCAGACATGAGGAAAAGTGCAAAGTCCACCAGCAACCAGTGATAGAATGTTAATGTAAAATAATAGTGAAAGTGTGCAAAGATCCAAAACAGTGTTAATAAAGCTTTCAATACTATTGATGAGTTGAGGTTATTTGTGAAAAGCATGGTTGAAACCACGCCATATTATATCTGAAAAACAAAACCATAGGACTCAGAAAACTGTCATGGCCAAAAGATCAGAGTGTGCCGTAGGCCCCCCACATCGCATGTAAGCTCACAGAAAATCATCATGTGGAGCTCGTCCAAAGAGCTCAGCTGAAATAGTGCAACAGAAGCGATTGTTTAACCAATAACTGTGTTGAAAGGTAGCTCAGTGCTCCTCCACGAGCAAAGAACAATTTAGCAGTTAAAAGGTAGCATCAACTGGCACGGTATAGCTGGCAGCTAGCCATCATCTATTATGATATTGAAGGGATGGTGGATTATACACCACTTGCCCAAGCTGTGGTTGAACTGCAATTCTCATTCAGTTGGGCAGTTTAGTCACTACTGGATGTCCAATGCTCCTCTCTAAGAGGGGTAATTCACATAAAACATGACTATCAGGGCCCCTAATTACAGTAGAGTATTGTAAGCTGCCCATAAAGGTATTGTTACCTTGTAATCTCTCTGCCACACAATGACACACAACCGGCCATGTAGTTAGAGGGTGACTCTGAAAGACCACCCAACCAGCAACCCCAACAAGGGGATGAGTGGCTCAAAATGTGGTACGAGCTAAATATTCTTTAAATTACAAACTCATTGCTTGCTGTGAAGGCACGTAATGCTGCTAGATGGTGTAACATTTCCTTCACTTAAACTTAAACAAATTAATTTTTCCTGGGAGCAAGGTCCCAAGTCAGTAAATCTTGGGGAATCTGCAGCAACAGCTGGACAGTGACACAGAACACATGTGAACTTACGTTTAACAGTTGTTGCCATGATTTATTCTATATTTTATCCTGTGGATTCAAAAATTCATTCGGTGTCAGAATTAGGAAATAATGTATTCCAGGAACTGACCAGACATATGGTGACTGAGTATTTAAAGAGATGCAACAAAAAATCAACTTTCCCATATACAAGGTACAAAGTTATTTGTAAATGTAATTTAAATTCTTTGTTTTCTATGGTTATGAATCCTGAAACAATTTAGAAGTCAGTTCTCCTTCAGGCCTGTTAATTGGCTGCCTTCTGCTACATTGTTTTAGGAGTCAAAACTATTGCTTACAACAATTTTTAACAGTTACATTTAAGAAAAACTTTAAAACTGGAAATATTTTTTAATAAATGTATAATGGAGCTCAGCCCAATATTGGGTTATGCCCTAACCCCTTTTGAGGACCCCCCTAACCCATTTTGAGGACCCCCCTAATATTATGCAATGCTCAGAGAGCATAACTTGCCTACCTTTTATTAAGGGTAGAGCAAGAATTTGGGCCTGGGACTGAGGGAGTTACATGTTGAAAATATGATGCACAGAAGATCTGCTAGAGTTTAAGAGGCAAATTATGATATGGTATTATGTTTAATGGTTTAGGTCAGGGGTCCCCAACCTTTTTTACCTGTGAGCCACATTCAAATGTAAAAAGAGTTGGGGAGCAACACAAGTGTCAAATAAAGGCTTTGGTTAGCTATTTGGTAGGTCAGTGTGGACTGGCAGCCAACTCTATTTGGCAGTACACTTGGTTTTAATGCAACCAAAACTTGCCTCCAAGTCAGGAATTCAAAAATAAGCACCTTCTTTAAAGTCACTGGAAAGAACATCCAAGGGGTTGCTCCAGGAATGAAGGATGAGAGGAAGTCAGATACCCTAAAGCTGGCCATACACGCACCGATACTATCGTACGAAACCTTGTTTCGTACGATATTCGGTGCGTGTATGGCATGTCGGCGAGTCGACCGATATCGCAGGAAAAGATTTTGATCGGGCGCCATAGAAGGCACCTGACCAAAATCTGCCGTCGGGGCTGAATCGGCAGAAGGAGGTAGAAATCCTATTGTTTCTACCTCCTTATCTGCCTCTTTCAGCCCTGACTGTGTGTGGCGAATCTGACGATGTTTCATGCGACCGATGGTTGCACGAAACATCGTCAGATCGCCACGTGTGTGGCCACCTTTAGAAAGGAGACAAGTAATCCTGTTTCTTTTGATACAGTATTTACATAGACCTTTCTGATAAAGCTTACTTAGTTTTTACCTTTCCTTCTTCTTTAATTATAATAGAATATTTTAAACTACAGTCTACAAGTGCAATTAAGGCTTGTTTTATCCTCCTGAGGAAGTGTGGCGGACCACACTTGTGAGCATACCCAGATGGGGTTTTATTCTCTATTAAAATACATACTTCACTATTCTGAATTCCTTTCCTTTTATTCCAAAGGCTCTAGATACTGTATGTATTTTGAGTAGGCAATATTCCCACAGTGGCGACGAAAAAATCACGCAAAATACGAAAAAGCGCGACGGTGTGAAAAAGTCGCAAACTTTTCGTTTCCAATCTGATTTTTTCCCATTCAGGATTCGGATTCGTGGATTAGTAAAGTGCCCCAGTGTGTTGAGTATGCACAGCACTAAGAGATCCACGCTACACCAGGATATTTGTTTTGGGCTTTCCCTCAAAGTTTATGTGATGGTCCTGCAAGGTGGACTGATAGGGTGAAAGTTGCAATAAAAAATAAGTTAATACACTGGGATAAATCACTGATTGGACTTTCTTCTATTTTATTAGGCTTTTTTAGTGTTCTCCAAGGTCTTAAATTTATGGTTTTGCTCTTATAACCTCGTCTTTCTCAATTCTGTACTCGCCTATCCCGTATCACTTTTCTTATCACCTCCTTTCTCTCCTTTGGGCATCTATAAATTGATTGTTGTCAATATATAGTGCAGTGTAAACTTCATAACGAATTTTGATGCACAGTTGCACTGTGTGACTTGTTTGCTCAAAAGTTGGCCAAAGTTGGTTGCACCAGAATAAAGCAATTTACCTTAGGGTGTGGCTTGTTTGGTGCATCTCCTGCTGGTCACAAGCTTACTTGCAATGTGATATGGTGTGTTTTTTTTACTTCAGTATTTATTATTATTATTATTATTATTATTATTATTATTATTATTATTATTTCAGTATTCATTTTTAAAGGCTAATTCTTGTTTTGCTTTTTCTTTTATAGATAAACTTCTGGTTTTAACAGTAGCCACACGAGAAACAGATGGCTTCCATCGCTTCATGCAGTCTGCAAGGCACTTCAGCTATACTGTGAAGGTACAAATTCCCATGTAATATCATTCACACGTTTAGCATATGCCAGAACATATGGAATGTATATTAAGGGATTTCATTCGTAATTGTTAGGATATTGCTCAGAATGTTCTAGTTATGACTCGGTGATTCCATTATCCTGATTACTCAACATAAATTCCATATGTGTTGTTTTGTTATTTGGTTGCCATGTTCTGCTTTTCTTGGTGTAAGAAGGTCTGAAAATCTGTCCCAACACAAAAATGAACCTCACGTTTAATTTTTCTCAGTTTTTACCAATGTTTTTTTTAAGTCTAATGGCACAGGGAAGAATTTACTGCCTCCATACTCAAGGGTCATCATTGCTATTTTCTGCCACAGGCAGTGCGGTTCCCCATTCATGTGAATAGGAAACAGGTGCAAGAAGGCAGGGTGTATTGTCTACCCCAGTTCCACCTGAGAGGAAAGCTAAACTCCACCCTGGGACATCTATTTGTGCGCCTGTAAAGGCCCTCCTCCCCTTGAGCAGCAACAAAAAAATTCAAAAATACAGTTTTTCTCCCCAATAAACGACAACAGATCTGCACAGTGATGTTGGCACCTAACATGGTTGTTAATACTTGCTAGCTCCAGAAAAAAAATGTTATAACTTGATCAAACATGTAACCCTCAAATTTTGTTACAGAAATATTCAGGATAGTAAAAGTATTCACCCTGGAATATAAGCCTTCATGCTACCCTATTCATCAACTGCATTTAGCCAGCAACACTGATTGAAACCACTCAAAATATGTTTTATTGGGGACTTGTGCTTGCTGATTGCAACAGTTTATAGTTTATAATAAAGAACACTTCATTGCCCTGGTACTTTGTGAACCATTTCCACTTGTATGGTGCTTAGTTAGCACTGATGTACAAACATTTTGTGCCATTTAGTCCAAATTACAATACATTTGACTTTTCAACAGATGTGATCAGCACATGCATACACCTTTTTCATATAATCTGGTAATTTAAATTAGTAATCAAGTTGTGCTGTTGGAACACACATTTATACAATAGTCATGTTAAATCAGGATGTACTACTAGTACTACTACTGGTCTTGTGCAGCCTTGTGCCTACTGACTCGCACATTCTGTTGAATGCTTGTCTGATGGCTCTGTATGTCAGAAAATACAAATATTTTTAGTATAAATAATATATTGTAACTGAAATAATATGCCATTAAAATGTAATTTTTTTAGTGTGCTATTCTTATTTCTATATTTTGCTTTTTATGTTTTTTTTAATCTGTAGGTTCTAGGAAAAGGTATAGAATGGAAAGGTGGAGATGTAGCAAATACAATAGGTGGTGGACAGAAGGTCCGGTTGTTAAAAGAGGCATTGGAAAGCCTTGAGGACCAAGATGATCTTGTTATTCTCTTTACTGATAGGTAAGAAACTATTTATTTTCTGTAATTTATGTAACAGGTGTATGGAGAGAATGCTCAGACATTTCTGCAGCACTTTACAGAGATTGAACATCATTCACATCAGTTCTTGTCCCAGTGGAGCTTGCAATCTAAGGTCCCTACCACATTTATACACGGTATGGTCAGTTAACCTGCCTGTATGTTTTTGGGGTGTGGGAGGGAACTGGAGTATCCAGAGGAAACCCAGGAGGCCACAGAGAGAACAAACAGATTCTTTGCAGCGCCAGAAACTGTGTATACCATGCCTGAAGCAGTAGTTCCAAAGGCTTGCATTTTTAGTCTACTTAGTTAGCCAATAAAGGTACCACCTACCCTATATTTTCTGGTTTTGTTCTATGGCTAACACGGTACAATACTTACTACTTACTACAGAGTTTTTAATGCATGCTAACAGCTGAAATATAGTAGTGTCCCTTTGGCACAATGCATTTATTTATTTTTTACTTAGAGTTAGTGGGTAAAAGCAGCAAATAACAAAACAAGCATGTGGGAAAATACATTCTGTGGTCTGGAATTCCTCATCTAAAACCGGAGCCAAAAATGCTATAGATCTCTATAAATTACCCAACACCCCCCCTTCCTTTTGACAAATAGGAAATATAGAACTGAATTTAGTAATGTCAGTTTGACATAAGACTGCTACAGTAACTTCCCCAATGGGCAGAGCAGTTGAAATACTAGTGTAGGAGGGTACATTTTTTTAAACCTTTAACTTTGTATCCCCTGGGACTGAGTTAGCCAGTAGGGTCCTGATAAATTTGGAAGGGACATTGTTCCCTTAGCAAGGAAGGTGTTGGGTTTCCCCAGAGATTTTAAAATAGCAAGCTCAAGCTTGTTCTGCCTCTATTGGTTCCCCCACTGGATGAGGTTAGGGGTGCTCCAATGTGGGGGTAGGCCTCAGATTTTGTTATAGTTAGGTTCAGGAAAAGTTAGTGAGCTGTACTACCCCAGGATTTGAGCAGATATAAAGGACACTTTGTGAGTATTATATGTGTAAAGACCTGCTGCCACTTGTGATACATTCTTTAGCATCAATTGAGCACACACCTCTCAAGCTATAGAGATTGGCATTTGAGATAATATGAAGTTTAACTGTTCCACTGCTTTTAAGAACCACCAGCACCCAAAAGTTATTGAGAGAGTGAATGTTGTGTGTACCAATCACTGTGGAAACCCTTCCTCCATACCAGGCGAGGGCCCACCTGACGATACAGAGTCTAATACACTAATTGCCTACAGGGAGTTGTTGGGAGTTAGGCCCCTGCCAGGGTTTGGATTATTGCAAAATCATAGTAGCAGAGCAGTTTTGGGGTACCCCCCATCCACCAGATACACTAATGTTATTTTCAGCCAGATATCGATGGGGCCGGCCTGTTTGAGGGCCAACAAAGCTGCTACACATGCCCAGGTGATCATGCCTGTGTGTGCTATATATTACTATGCACTGATCTGTCATGTGTTAGTTCTTTGTAAATAGAAAAGAACTTCAGAGCACTAAAATTTTTCTGGACAGCCTCTTTTTCTAGAAGTTCTGACTGTGTACGTGGCTTTCATTACAAGACCCCTAATTATGACTGTACAGCCACGTTGCAGAATAACTGCTAGTTTTGAGGTAAAAAGTTAGACGTTATTTAAAGGTCATTTTCAGTGAACTGATCCAATTACAGAATATTAATCTTGTAATTAAACATGAGGAAATAATAGGGGTTTGTAATCTAGAGTTAATGTTATCCCAGTGCTACAAAAACTTCAGTAGATCATAAACTCTGCAACTGAAAGTCACATTCTTTATTCTAAAATGTTCTGTAAACAGTATCCAAAGAAAATGTTTATGATATAAGGTGACAGTAATACAATTCCAGTAATATTGTACATAATGTGTAGCAGGGGGAAGTGATAATTCAAATTATGCATCATGTGCACTTTTACATGCATTGCAGAGCATTTTGTCCATGCAGTAATGAACCGCAGCCAGTTCTTCTTGTATTGGTGAATGGGAAGCTGCTGCCCGGTGGTACGCTCTGTCAGCATTCCTTCATGTGCAACTTCATGTGCAACTTCATGTGCCAAAATGTGGTTGTCAGACAGGGAAAGGTTATCCATTAGGAGACCATGGTGATTAAAGTTGCCTATGGTTGCTCAGTTACTTGATTGCTCAGCTACAAGCACATATGTGATATTTTTGGTGGAAAATTGTTCTTTTCTTAAGGCATTTAAAGAAAATAACACTACACGGTTTATGCCAAATTATCTGCGTGAAAAGTGGGGTATTTATATATGGTTTGTATGCCATGATTATATTATTAATTGCAAAATAAAAAAAACATGCAAGCACATCATTGCCTTGCTAAGAAATTTAGACCTGGTACTTGGTAGAGGAGGGATTGTTAATGATTCCATCAAAACACACCGGCCCTTTGCCTTTGCTATGCTGAAATTATATAAGGTGCCTTTTTTTAAATTTGAATTGAAAGGGGTTTTTTTTACCGCCCCCCCCCCCCCCCGCAAAATACAATTTTATTGTTACAAATTAGTATTTAGCGTGTTGTTATACTCTTCCCTAGAAGAATGGAAGGATGTTGGTAACCAATCACAGTTCTGCCTTTACACAGGGATAGCTTATTATGCAGTTCCCTGACAGGTTCCCCTAGCTGCTGATTGGCTAGTGATGGGTCTCTTACAAAGCCTGGGCAATCAGCAAGAAGGACCTGGGAGGATATTTTCATTTACGTGTATAGAAAGCAACTTTTTCTTTGTTTTTAATAGGTTTATAATATATTGGCAAATATTATTTCATGACACTATGGGGCACATTTACTTATGCATGAACGGGCTGAATGCGTCCGACTTTTTCCGTAGCGTTACGACTTGCGCGAATTGTCGCGACTTTTTCGCAGCTTTCGCGCCGAGTACGAAAGTTTCGGATTCATTCAAGCTTCAGTATGGTGACTTTTCTTGGGCCAGGTTGGAGCTGCAGAGTGCCATTGAGCCCTATGGGAGACTTTCCTTGGGCCGGGTTGGAGCTGCAGAGTGCCATTGAGCCCTATGGGAGACTTTCCTTGGGCCAGGTTGGAGCTGCAGAGTGCTATTGAGCCCTATGGGAGACTTTCCTTGGGCCGGGTTGGAGCTGCAGAGTGCCATTGAGTCCTATGGGAGACTTTCCTTGGGCCAGGTTGGAGCTGCAGAGTGCCATTGAGCCCTATGGGAGACTTTCCTTGGGCCAGGTTGGAGCTGCAGAGTGCCATTGAGTCCTATGGGAGACTTTCCTTGGGCCAGGTTGGAGCTGCAGAGTGCCATTGAGCCCTATGGGAGACTTTCCTTGGGCCAGGTTGGAGCTGCAGAGTGCCATTGAGTCCTATGGGAGACTTTCCTTGGGCCAGGTTGGAGCTGCAGAGTGCCATTGAGCCCTATGGGAGACTTTCCTTGGGCCAGGTTGGAGCTGCAGGGTGCCATTGAGTCCTATGGGAGGCTTCCAAAATCATGCTAAGTCTGAAAGTTTCGCCCACCGCTTAAGAGCACTCAATACGAAAAAGTTTACAAATCGTAAAGTTACGAAAAAGTCACGACTATTTGCGCAAATCTTAATGGTTACGAAAAAGTCGTGACAATTTACGAATTTTTCCAATTCGGATTTGAATTCGTGTCTTAGTAAATCAGCCCCTATGGGTCTGATTTAAGATTGCTCGAGCCTTCGGGCCTGATCAGTCATAAAGGAAACCTCATGTGGAATTGCTAACTCACGCTGGGTGGAAAAAGCTTGGCCATTTCTGCAAGTTTTCCTGAACTGGCTTTTGTAATGAAGACAAACTTTTTCCACCCCAAACCCAAATTCACATGGGGTTTCCTTTATAATTATGATCATTTATGGCCCTATAGGTTCCCGTTAACATATGTCCACTAATGATTTTAATTCATAAGAATGTTTATGATTGCAAATTTTTCCCTAAGGGTTCATTTACGAAGACAAATGCAGTATGCAAAGTGCAAAACAGGTGCAATTTTCAACATGTAGAAACAAAAAAAAAAAAAGACATTATTAATTTTGAACATATAGTAATTTTACTAAGAAAAGTACAGTTTATAGTTTGGTTCTTCTCTCCCCCCCTTCCCACAATGAAAAAACCTCAATTAAACAGATGGATTTTGTATAGAAGCCTGACAGAATGATAGAAATGGTTGGATTAATGTAAACCTAGGTATATTTGGCAGGGTGGAGTTAATTTTCTCTACAATTCCATGTGCTCATCGATCATTTGTCTCGTAGTGAGAAAACTGACCCTGTTTGTATAGCTGTTGTTGAAGGAATTAAAAGTTGAAAAGAAAGATCTGGAAAAAATGAGTCATCTTAGATTCCGCAATATGTTGTTCTATGCATGAATTCAGGGAAAAAAAATTCAATACATATATTGCATAAATGTTCGGTGGCAGTGTATTAAATTGCATAGAGCTTCTGCATACTGGTTGTGTACAATAATTCATACAATGGTAGGAGTATAGCCCAAAAAATCTGAATGCTAAAATCTGGCCCAAGGTTCAAGTATTGATGTCTTATCTTTCTGCTGTTTGAATCTTTAGGTCAGTGGTTTTTAAGCTCCCATTAAAGTCCTGACTTTCAACAGAACCCCTTTGGCCAGGGCTCCTGCTGGCTCATAAAATGGACTCAAATATTGGAATTACCATTATGTCAGTCTTTCAGCCATAATGACATAGTTTCCAAGACATATTCAGCTCAAATTCCACACTTCAAGGTGACCTCCCAGGGGTGACTGACCCACTTGGGAATAGCTGTTTTGGGCTATGGACACCTGAGGCGTTTTGTCCACCCCTGCCATACAGTTAAAAACAGTGGCAGTCAAGACTGTGTTCCCTTGTAATGTCATTAATTGAAAATCTCCTGTAGCATTTTTGTGTGGAGGCCTGCATGTCAATACCAGCTGTGCCAGGTAGTCGGGACATTTTTATTGCTGCTGGTTTCCACCAGGTGACAGTGGCAGTTAATACAGCCCCCCTGTGCCATTGGCCTTAGAAACCCTGTAACCCTGTCTGCAATACATATATATTTATATACAAACCGGATTCCAAAAAAGTTGGGACACTAAACAAATTGTGAATAAAAACTGAACGCAATGATGTGGAGGTGCCAACTTCTAATATTTTATTCAGAATAGAACATAAATCACGGAACAAAAGTTTAAACTGAGAAAATGTACCATTTTAAGGGAAAAATATGTTGATTCAGAATTTCATGGTGTCAACAAATCCCAAAAAAGTTGGGACAAGTAGCAATAAGAGGCTGGAAAAAGTAAATTTGAGCATAACGAAGAGCTGGAAGACCAAATAACACTAATTAGGTCAATTGGCAACATGATTGGGTATAAAAATAGCTTCTCAGAGTGGCAGTGTCTCTCAGAAGCCAAGATGGGTAGAGGATCACCAATTCCCACAATGTTGCACAGAAAGATAGTGGAGCAATATCAGAAAGGTGTTACCCAGCGAAAAATTGCAAATATTTTGCATCTATCATCATCAACTGTGCATAACATCATCCGAAGGTTCAGAGAATCTGGAACAATCTCTGTGCGTAAGGGTCAAGGCCGTAAAACCATACTGGATTCCCGTGATCTCCGGGCCCTTAAACGACACTGCACCACAAACAGGAATGCTACTGTAAAGGAAATCACAGAATGGGCTCAGGAATACTTCCAGAAACCATTGTCAGTGAACACAATCCACCGTGCCATCCGCCGTTGCCTGCTGAAACTCTACAGTGCAAAGAAGAAGCCATTTCTAAGCAAGATCCACAAGCTCAGGCGTTTTCACTGGGCCAGGGATCATTTAAAATGGAGTGTGGCAAAATGGAAGACTGTTCTGTGGTCAGAAGAGTCACGATTCGAAGTTCTTTTTGGAAATCTGGGACGCCATGTAATCCGGACCAAAGAGAACAAGGACAACCCAAGTTGTTATCAACGCTCAGTTCAGAAGCCTGCATCTCTGATGGTATGGGGTTGCATGAGTGCGTGTGGCATGGGCAGCTTGCATGTCTGGAAAGGCAGAATCGATGCAGAAAAATATATTCAGGTTCTAGAACAACATATGCTCCCATCCAGACGTCATCTCTTTCAGGGAAGACCCTGCATTTTTCAACAAGATAATGCCAGACCACAGTCTGCATCAATCACAACATCATGGCTGCGTAGGAGAAGGATCCGGGTACTGAAATGGCCAGTCTGCAGTCCAGATCTTTCACCTATAGAGAACATTTGGCGCATCATAAAGAGGAAGGTGCGACAAAGAAGGCCCAAGACGATTGAACAGTTAGAGGCCTGTATTAGACAAGAATGGGAGAGCATTCCTATTCCTAAATTCCTAAACACAGTGGTGAAAATGGCCTTGTCCCAACTTTTTTGGGATATGTTGACACCATGAAATTCTGAATCAACATATTTTTCCCTTAAAATGGTACATTTTCTCAGTTTAAACTTTTGTTCCGTGATTTATGTTCTATTCTGAATAAAATATTAGAAGTTGGCACCTCCACATCATTGCGTTCAGTTTTTATTCACAATTTGTTTAGTGTCCCAACGTTTTTGGAATCCGGTTTGTATTTTCTATTGCCTATATTTTATATAAGGTAGGGATGGCAACTTCTGGTTCTCCAGATGTTGAAGCTTTTCCAAATTTCAAAATTGACAGAGCTTTCTAATTTTTAATGAACTAAACATGAGATGTAAGCAGTGCAAAGATACAGCAGCCAGCAGCTGACAGAAGCATTCCCTTTTGTTAGTGTACAGTCCAGTTCTACAATGCTTCAGTAAGCCATTTTAGCTCTGTGATCTGGTACAAATATTCCACATTATGAGGTCAGTGAAAGCTAATTCCCTGCAAAATGTATTTTCCACCATCGTAAAGTATTCCCAGAGGCTAAAGTGAACAATACACTTCATCTACAGCATCATGTTATAGGCTGACAAGAAGGTGAAAGCATGTGCAGCAGCATTCCTAGACTGTGAAGCAATTCATTGTATTGCAATGAGACTTTTCTGTGATGAGTATAAAATGGCCCAGCCAGATTCTCCTTCTAATACGGTATTCATTCACTAATGATCAAAATAAACAGAGGGTGGGAGGAAGCATGTACTTCTACTGGATACAATCACCCTTTTGTTTATCCTGTACCCACAGCATTCAGAACAAATGGGTCTCTTTTCATGTGATAATTGTGAACACTTGGTAACACTCAGGAAAACCAAATGAAATAGCAACTGAAAGATACACAGGCTGTTACATGTACTGGTGGAGGATATGAAATGAAAACCCTTTTTGTAGCACTGCGCTGCATCCAATGAATACCACAGCACTCCCTCCCTCTGTGTACCATCTCATACGCTACTCATTTCCAGCATATTAATTTTTTTATTAATTTATTTTTACTAACCTTTGTATAGCTTTGGCTAATTATGTATTGCTTTGTAGTGGGCGGTTTGTCATTCTCTGTGTGGTTTTGCCCAGGGCATTTTACATTCTATGCAGCCCTGATGCCACCTTAGGTGTCATATGCAGCACAATTGTCCTCATTAGAAGATCCACATTTTCTGGGGCACAGTTTCCACCTTACCTCATGTTCTAATTCTAGTGAAAGTGAATTGACTTGAACTTGACTTGTCTTTATTTAATGAGAAGCCATTTAAGCTGCTTATATGTTTTTGAACGGTGGGAGGCATCCAGGCGAAACCCCCAAAACTCAAGCAGAATATACAGACTTTCATGCAAGCTGGTATGGCCATAGTCCTTAGCAAGAGACTGGAATAACAGCTGCCACTTTTAGTCAGTTGAAGATCTGGACAAGGGGATGGGAAGATAATGTTAGGGACAGAGCTACGACACATCCGCCCTTGCTTGGTTGAATTGGGTATCATACAAGGCAGAGTTCTGTCTGGGTTTCATACTTCTGAAATCCAGCCAGGCAGTTTTAACCCGAACAGCCTGTGTAAAAACTTGATTGTCCACCTTTTAACCAGGTGGCAATGCTAAGTGGCATGACAGACTGAATAAATGTTAAAGGGAGTTAGTGCAGAATGTAGAGCACTTCATATTTGCCAATCACATATGCATTGGGCTCTAAGACCATCTCTATCCTTTCAAGCAGCAGTGATCACCCTACCACAACCATGTTCAGTTGCACATGAAATTGGCTTCCTAAATACGACGTTTTATTGTGTAAGCCCCTACTGTTTTTTTGTTGCTGCAAATTGAGACTGACCTGCCTTGAAGGGTAAGTGGGGAGGTGTGAATCTTAAAAGCTCTTTGGCAAAAGTTACTGTTTTGTTTGATTACGTGGAGCTGATGTTCAAAGGATCGTGTCAAGTTAATACTGCTACCCAGAAAAAAAACAACTTTGGCCTTTCATTTACTTCAACCAACCATTAGAAATTTGCTTCTACTCCCCCTCTCTTCCTGGCTTGGGATCTGTAATTTGTTATGGCACGAAACTGCAGCTGTACATTACTCACCCCGTCACTTAGCTATTTAATGTATAATTTTAAACCCTGAATACAAATATATATCATTATTGTGGCTACAGGCATCCATATGCCACAAAATACTGTAATGTAGTGTACTTTGTACTGGCCTGCATGTGACACCGAAAGGGGGTGGAAAAGTAGAATGGTAATCACAGGAACCATTTAATGCCATTTCTAAATTAATATGCCGCACTATAAGCACAAACTTTATTTCAGAAATTATTGTATTAATATTTGGTGTTGTACAGCTATCCACTTTAATAGGAACCTTTTTTTCCTTTTACCTTAGCCTTTTACAAATAAGCTGCTGCCCTGTCTCACTGCCTTATTGTGACTCTTTATGTTCAGCAAGCTCTGTCTGTTTTCATGCTCTTGACCTCTGCTCTGAGCCCTGGCTATTTTGACCTTTACACTTCGCATTCCAAACCTGACAAAGGTTACATTCTTTTTAGGGGCCCTCTCAAGTTTACATCAGCCAGCACAAGCTTGATGCTAGTTTGGCAATCCCCAATAAAAAGCTAATGATTGTCTGCTTTGGTCCTGGTAAGGGCATAGTAATGAAAGGCTCAAACCAAAGCCAAATGCGGCAAATATAAAGAGGTGAAAGGTGCTCAATAGAAATGCCTGCAATTTTCCTGAGATTATAATCTTGTCATGATCAGGTCTGCATAGCATGAATATATCTCTCAATGTATTAGTGCCCTAACAGGGTTAATTTACTAGTTTGGTTATCACGTTCATTTAGGTTTCCTCTATGTATTATGTTTTCCTACTGCTCAGCTAAAGCACTTGTGTGCCAGTAGTGCATTGCTGATTTCAGACTCATGTTGGCATCCAGTTAAAGGACCAGATTCACTCAGTGAGAAAAAAGTTATTTCATGGTTTACCACGTGGAAACTTATAGATGAGATAAAGTTTGAGGAGAAAAAAATGATTTTCCTAATCCAGTCCCAGTTTTATACTATAGACTTCAATATAGTTTTCATGTGATAAACCATGAGATAAGTTTTTCTGCACTGAATTGCATCTCAAACTGAATCTCCTCAATCAGTTTTCACATGATAAACATTTTCTAACTGAATTGAAGAACATCTGTTAGCATCTCAAATGCATTAGAACTTGGAGGGCCAGGGGGAAAAATGGTGGAATCCAGTTAAAGAACTAAAACCCCTGGCCTCTCCCATCTTAATCTTCTTCTGTGGCCACTGCAGCAACTGCAGCCGTGACAAAATATGTATGTTGAGGAACTTTAAAAAAAAAAAAAAAAAAAAAAATGTTTAATATAGAAACAATTGCAAGACAAAAAAAACTCTACTTGTCAAACATATTTAACAAATAGCCATTAATTTTTTTGTGATTGCTATGGGCAAAATTACTGGTGATGTGTTTTCTACATATAGTAGAAGAAGTATCTCTGAATGCCACGATGGTTAAAATTTTTGGTAATAGCCAAGTTTCTTTCTAGCAGATAAAGGGTGCTTCCAGGAATAAACAGACTGAATGTGCTGTTTGCTAGAAACTTCATATATACATATCTCTGCTTTCTAGTTTTGTCATGCTATGGTATCCACCAGCTGTCTTGGCTTAATCACTCCATTTGTTTCATATTAAGCACATGAGCTGTGTATACAGTTGGACAGTTTGATTTTCCTATTAGATTCCCAGGCTTTGGACTGCTTTTGTGACTATAAACTGTATGTTTAGTGTTAATGTTGCTAGACTGTCAATTACACAGTGGTCCTCTTTAAACTATTCCTTAAACAATGTTACCCAGATGAATACATTATTGTACATTTGACCAGTTGTATCATTGACTGCCAGTTTATTACTTAGAAAGGGTAAAACATTTTATTCACATTTTTGTTCTGTATCCCCCAATCTTGCAGTTGAAACTTTTGCCTGGTTGCTAGTGTTTAAGCATCCTGGCAACTAGAAACTAGATTGAATGTTAGAATGAAAGCTAATTAGCCTGAATAAAAAATATGTTCTAACCTTAATAATATTAGTAAATCTGAACCCTCGCTGGCAGTTTGTATTTGGTTGCTTAGGTCAATGACACCAATAACTAGATAGCATTTTGAGTTGGAGGGTGGACAAGGCAGAATAGGAATGCTTATAAAGGTGGTAGGAAACTATCCCTATTTATATTCCCTGCCTATAATAACTATTCCCTTATTTGTGTTCAGCCCCTTTAAAAGCACTGCATACTCCTGTACTGCTAAGTAAATAAATAAATACAATAAGATACAATTCATGTACTGCACATTTTTATCCCTGTTATGTAATAGTCATTTGTAGTTATTGCTTCATATAAAGATTGCATGTATATATTGAGGCACTGTTGCTAATCTAAATATGTGTTCTGTTTTTGTGCTTTACAGCTATGATGTTATCTTTGCTGGAGGCCCAGAGGAGGTGCTGCTAAAGTTCCAGCAGTCTAACCATAAGGTTGTTTTTGCTGCTGAAGGATTAATATGGCCAGATAAAAGATTGGCTGACAAGTATCCTGTTGTCCGCAGTGGGAAACGATTCCTTAATTCAGGAGGTAAATATCATTCTGGTATGAATTCTAAAGCCACTGGACTTACATAGTTACATAGTTACATAGGGTTGAAAAAAGACCATTGTCCATCAAGTTCAACCCATCCGAGTAAACCCAGCACACAACCTATACTAACCAATCTATACACTCACATACAAACTATATATACAACCAGTAATACTAACTGTAGATATTAGTATCACAATAGCTTTGGATATTCTCCTTGTTCAAAAACTCATCCAGGCCCCTCTTAAAGGCATTAACAGAGTCTGCCATTACCCCATCACTAGGAAGGGCATTCCACAGCCTCACTGCCCTCACCGTGAAAAACCACCTTCGCTGCTTCAAATGGAAGCTCTGTTCCTCTAATCTATAGGCATGACCTCTGGTGCGTTGATTGTTTTTATGGGAAAAAAGAACATCCCCCAACTGCCTATAATCCCCTCTAATGTACTTGTACAGAGTAATCATGTCCCCTCGCAAGCGCCTCTTTTCCAGAGAAAACAACCCCAACCTCGACAGTCTAACCTCATAGCTTAAATCTTCCATCCCCTTTACCAGTTTAGTTGCACGTCTCTGCACTCTCTCTAGCTCATTAATATCCTTCTTAAGGACTGGAGCCCAAAACTGCACCGCATACTCAAGTTGAGGCCTTACCAGGGGCAAAATTATGTTCTCATCCCTTGAGTCAATGCCCTTTTTTATACAAGACAGCACTTTATTTGCTGTAGTAGCCACAGAATGACACTGCCTGGAATTAGACAACTTGTGATCTACAAAAACCCCTAGATCCTTCTCCATTAAGGATGCCCCCAACACACTACCATTCAGTAGATAGTTCGCGTTTATATTATTTCTACCAAAGTGCATAACTTTGCACTTGTCAACATTGAACCTCATTTTCCAGTTTGCTGCCCAGTTTTCCAATTTTGTCAAATCGCTCTGCAAAGCGGCAGCATCCTGCATGGAACTTATAGTTTTGCACAATTTAGTGTCATCAGCAAAAATAGCAACAGTACTCTCTATGCCCACCTCCAGGTCATTAATAAACAAGTTAAAAAGCAAAGGACCAAGGACTGACCCCTGCGGTACTCCACTAACCACACTGGCCCAATTAGAAAATGTTCCATTTACCACCACTCTTTGTACTCTATCCTTCAGCCAGTTCTCTATCCAATTACAAATATTATGTTCTAGGCCAGTGCTGTCCAACTGGCGGCCCGTGGGCCGCATGCGGCCCTCGACCCCCCTCTGTGTGGCCCCCCACCTGTCTGGCTACTTGTGTAAGCTTTAAATGGTATCAGTACTGTGATTAACTGCCCCCCCGCATGATTCCCACCTCAGATTCAGGCTGTAAACCCCCTGTATTGTTTAAAAATATAATCCCCTGTGTTGTTCACACCTTTTAATCCCTACATTGTTCACCCCCTGCAGTGTTCACACCTCAGGCTCAGGCTGTAATCATCCACATTGTTCACCTGTTCACACGTCTGACAGATTGTAGGAACAGTAGAAACCCACAAATACACCCTGCACACTACAAAAAGAACATATACTGAGGTGATACTGCAATTAAAAAGTTTTTTAATATACAGTTATTGTGCTGACTGTAGGAGCAGTGCCAGCATTGTGTCACTGTATGCTGCCTGTGTGTGCCAAACATAGGGCAGGCAGAGTATGGCACACACAGGCAACATAGGACAGGCAGAGTATGGCACACAGGCAGCATATGGCAGGCAGAGTATGGCACACACAGGCAGCATAGGGCAGGCAGAGTGCCTGCCCTACCCTGCCTGTGTGGGCCATACTCTGCCTGCCCTATGCTACCTGTGTGTGCCATACTCTGCCTGCCCTACCCTGCCTGTGTGGGCCATAGAGTATGGCACACACAGGTAGCATAGGGCAGGCAGAGTATGGCACACACAGGCAACATAGGACAGGCAGAGTATGGCACACACAGGCAGGGTAGGGCAGGCAGAGTATGGCACACACAGGCAGGGTAGGGAAGGCAGAGTATGGCACACACAGGCAGGGTAGGGAAGGCAGAGTATGGCAGGTTTTTGCTGTACTACAACCATTAATATGGGTATGGTCATGTGATAACAGGGGTTTGGTTTCAAGTGGGTGTGGTTTAAAAGGGGGAGTGGTCAAAACTGGCTTAAATTATCGGCCCTCCACCACGTAGGCCGGAAAAATTCCAGCCCTCAGTACCACAGAAGTTGGACAGCACTGTTCTAGGCCAATATTCCTCAATTTGATCATTAACCTTCTGTGAGGTACCGTATCAAAGGCTTTAGCAAAATCTAAGTAGATGACATCAACTGCCATTCCAGCATCAAGGTTCCTGCTCACCTCCTCATAAAAGGCAACTAAATTAGTCTGGCAAGATCTGTTTCGCATAAAACCATGCTGGCACAAACTAATAGTATTGTGAACTGCAATGTATTCAACTATCCTATCCCTTACTACCCCTTCCAGAAGCTTTCCTACTACTGATGTCAGACTAACAGGCCTATAGTTTTCAGGCTGAGAACGAGATCCCTTTTTAAATAATGGCACCACATTAGCAATTCGCCAGTCTCTCGGCACCATGCCAAACCTCAACGAATCCTGAAAAATTATGTGAAGAGGCTTGGCAATCACAGCGCTCAGCTCATTTAATACCCTGGGATGAATCCCATCTGGTCCCGGACCTTTATTTACCTTTACATGTACAAGTCTCTTTTGAATTTCCTCCTTTGTGACCCACGCGTCAGTAGCTAAATTACTAGAACTGGGTATATTAAAAGGGAAGCCTTCATTAGGTGACTCCTCAGATGTATAGACAGATGAAAAATAAGAGTTCAAAATTTCTGCTTTTTCCCCGTTCTCATCAACCAACTTACCCCCCCCGTGATAATAAAGTTCCCACCCCTTCTTGCTTCATTTTTTTACTATTCACATAGTTAAAAAATAATTTTGGATTCTTTTTACTCCTAGCTGCAATATCCCTTTCCATCTCTATTTTAGCTTGCCTGATAGCTTTTTTTGCATGCTTTATTTGCTTCCTTGTACCTGATGAAAGTTTCCGCGGTCCCAGCTAACTTGAATGCTTTAAAAGCACGTTTTTTATTACCAACCTCGACCCTAACTCTTTTATTCAGCCATAAAGGTTTTGCTTTGCGATGCCTCTCCTTGCTTACAAGGGGAATATACTGTTGTGTATACCTGCAAAGCAATGTTTTAAAGATGTTCCATTTTCCTTCTGTTTCTAACCCCATGAAAAGCCTTTCCCAGTTGACAAATTGCAGAGATGCCCTTATACTGGCAAAGTCTGCACGTCTAAAATTGAGCGTTTTAGTTACTCCCTTATAGAGCTTTCTCTGTAGCATTATCTCAAAGGAGACCATATTGTGATCACTGTTCCCCAAATGCTCACCCACACAAATGTTAGAGATAAGTTCAGTATTATTAGATATTACCAGGTCCAAAATAGAATCATTCCTAGTAGGTTCTTGAACCACCTGAAATAAAAAGTTGTCATTTAGCATGTTTACAAACCTACTAGCTTTTTCTGACTTAGCCACCCCATTACTCCAGTCAATGTCCGGATAATTAAAGTCCCCCATAAAAACAACTTGACCCAATTTTGAAGCCTCCTCCATTTGCAAAAGTAGGGGACTCATCCCCCTCCTCTATATGGGGTGGTTTATAGCATACACCAATGATCATTTTCTTTGTGACCTTCAGCCCTACTGAAATTTCTACCCAAAGAGATTCAACGTTTTCATTGGTAATGTCTTTATTACATGGCTTTAAATCTGACTTTACATAAAGACAAACCCCTCCACCCTTTTTAATCACACTGTCCCTCCTAAAAAGCGTATACCCATTTAAATTCACAGCCCAGTCGCATTTTTCATCCCACCAGGTCTCAGTGATACCAATTAAGTCATAATTTTCAATACATGCAATAGCCTGCAGCTCCCCTAATTTACTCGACAAGCTATGCGCATTAGCCAGCATGCAGCGGAGATTACTACTTCTTCCTCTGATGCTTACATTAGCTAAAGGACAGTTAGAGCTAAGGTGAAAATTAGTCTGTTTCCCTTGTAACAATGGAAGCTCCTTATCTGATAAACTATATGCCCCCCTCACTCCTCCCCCCACAACCCTTTACTGGTCCCACTGCCCCATCTACACTAGCTCTCACATAAGAATCTAGCTTACCAACCCCCCCCTTGTCTAGTTTAAACACTCCTCCAGCCTCTTAACCATTCTCTCCCCTAGCACAGTAGACCCCCTTCCATTGAGGTGCAATCCGTCAGGGCTGTATAGATTGTACCCCAAAGAAAAGTCAGCCCAGTGCTCTAGGAACCCAAACCCTTCCTTCCTACACCAAGACTTTAGCCATGCATTTAGCTCCCTAAGCTCCCGCTGTCTCCCTAAACTAGCACGCGGCACCGGCAAAATTTCCGAAAAAATGACATTGGAGGACCTTTCCTTAATCTTAGATTAGATTAAGCCTAGATCCCTGAACGCACTCTTTAAGGTCCCCCACCTACCGTTCATTTTGTCGTTAGTACCGATATGTACCAAGACAGCCGGGTCATGCCCAGCCCCTCCCAATAATGTGTCGACCCGATCAACCACATGCCGAACCCTGGCACCAGGAAGACAGCAAACTGTCCGGTTGAAGCGATCCGCTCGACAGATTACCCTGTCCACTTTCCTAACTTGACTTGAGGCTTAAACATTAACCACAAGATGCTACTATCATTGATCTCCATTTAGTAAGTAAGTCTGCCAGAGTAAGAAGTCTGCCATGTTTAATGCACTTATACCTTAGTGTCATTGCATTTATGTGCACTTTAAAGGAGACATATCCTATAAAAATTATGAATGTACCAGTGAATTATACTCCTCTAGATATAGAAGGATTGTGCTTAAAAATGTTGTGTTTCAGACTGATTTATTGAGAAATTCCACCAAAACCCACTAGCCCCGCCTATCTGTTCCACTTCCTGCTGGCTGAATTCACTGGATGAGCTGGGGAGCCGGCGGGCCTCCGTACACTGCACTGTAGGATAGGAACCAATCAGCAGCTAGGCTGACCTGATAGGGAACTAAGCCGGTCTTTGCTTGTGTGAGTGCAGGGCTGTGATTGGCTCTCCCCCTCCTACTGTGCTTCTCGCAGGGACCTTTAGGACACGCCCACTCTTCATTTCACACTGGAGGGAGAAGTGATAGGATCTATAGGGAGCTCCAATAAAGGGGACATTTTTACAGAGAGGATTAATTTTTAGCACAGAGTAAAACCAGCACCATATATTATTCATAATTGCCTACAAAATTAGCATTTTTCCCATTTATCCAATACGTCTCCTTTAAATGCCTATCGACTGCGGGGCCATTGCTTAAAATAGGTAACGGAGGTCAAATGCATTGTAGATTTTGTCAAAATACTGATAATGATAGTTATATTAGGATTGCCTTTTGCAATTTCTCACTATAATTACGTATAGTGAGCAATATTAGACTGTGAGAACCAGTTTCTTTATGATGGCTACATTCATGTTAGTGCCAACAAAGCAGATTTTACTGAATTCACTCGGTTTCGTGGTGCATATTTACCTTTAGGCACTGAATGAAGCCTGACAAAGCCAGTGGTATATTTGTCCCTTGTACTTCCTTTAGTCTTACGTTTGTTTTGAAGAACAACAAGAATATATTTTCAATTTCAAAGTGTTCTTTAAATTACCACCTTTATGAAATTGCTAGGGAGCCCTAAGCCTGGTTTGGAACCTTCTCAAGCCGCAGACACAGAATGTGCTAGCAAATCTCTGTGCATAGAACTGTTCAGCCTTCAATCATCTTGGCTGACCTTTTTTTCAGGACTCGAGAGATGGGAGTCTGAGCTTTTATGGCTTGTTTGCTTCATTAATATACTCCATCTGGCAAAGATATGTTTTCTCTTAGTCAACCCTGTTCTTCCAGAGTCCACACTCTTTTGTTATAAGCAGGCTTACGCCCACTGACGAGTCACAAACGACTGCTAATGAAAAATAGATCCCCCTTGGCAGTTTAACATGAGCCATCTTAACCGTGTCATAGAGAGAAAAAAATGCAGTGCTTGGGTTAAACCTAGAATCTGAGGGTGCCTCTCTCAGCCAATCAGCATCCATCTAGTATTTGGTACCTGCATTAAGCTCAAGCTTTACTTACTGTACCACAATAACTACAAAGAATCACCAATTAGTATTTTATTGTTGCAGTATTCCTACATCTTGTAATCATAAATTGCACAATACTTTTATTAGTTAGGGTTCCTGACCACAGACTAAGGGGCACATTCATGAAAACAAGAGTTCGAATCCCGAATGGAATAAATTCGGATTGGATACAATAATTTCTTAAAATCGCAAATATCACGAATATGCTTACGAAAAAATCGTATTAGTCACGATAATATCGTATTGGCGATCCGAAAGTCAGGAAATTTTCGTACCGAATGATCGTAAAATGTAGGAAAACCTTTCAGATTTTGATCCTTCAGTGCATGATTTTGGAAGCCTTCCATAGGAATCAATGGCACTGTGCAGCTCTAACCTGGCCCAAGGAAAGTCACCATACCGAAGCTTGAATGAATCCGAAACTTTCATACTCTGCGCGACAATACGATTTTGTCGCACACGAAAAAGTTGCGCAAGATACTGAAAAGAGGCGAAAAATATGAAAAAGTTGCTGAAAATACGCTTGGAGCGTTCGTGGGTTAGTAAATCTCCCCCTAAGTGTAGGGACCTGAGGGAGCTCTCCTGCCAGGACAAAGGCGTGCACGGGAACAAGAAGGACGCAACCACAATGGAAGTTCAAACTTGTTCAATTTATTGTTATGTGCTCATAGCTTTTATACCTTTTGTGTACGTGCAGATACAAATGAATTTATTATAAAAATAGAACGAGCCCTCCTCAGCTTCAAGGATGGGCATTGCAGGACAGGAATGTAAGGAGTATACAAAAAGTAACGGATCCGTCAGTAAATAGATAAGATTAAGTTGTTTTTTACACCATATATTTTGTAATGTGCAAGCTGTGCAAGGGCACTATTTAGGAAAAACAAACTATTGTGGGATGTTCAAGCCTTGCTGTTTGCAGTCACACAATAGAGATGCCTTTCTAAAATGGAGTATGATATGCTAAGCTTCAAGGTATATCAATGTATGAATATATGAAAAAATGATTATATCAATATGAGAATATAAGATATTATGTCAAACCTCACAACAATAATGCTGTAAACCATGGTAATATTTTCTTTACAATTTTGTTTAATAACAAAGCTATAAAATACTGGACTCAAAAAGATTCTGACACATGGAAGACATTTTTTTATACTTCTAGCACTAGAAAAACCTTGGAACAGAAATTGCAGATCAATATAGGATAATTAAGAGGGCCTTAAAATCTTGAATTCATTAAATTAATGATTTTAATCATCTGCTTATCAGCTTGCCTTGGGACCGACAAGAGGTGAGAACATTGGGAAATATGTACTTCCCCCCCATGTATACTAATTGGTGGCCTAAGGGCCAAATGATTGGGTCTGCCCAATTTGCCCAGTCTCATTTGATGACCTTTTCAAACAGAAAAAAGGACATCTTAAGAGAGACTTAAGGTGGCCATACATGGGCCGATTCTAGCTGCCGATATTGGTCCCTTAGACCCAAAGCTCCCAAAAATGCCTGCCTGTCTACACCTGTTGGAATGACTGCATGTAAATCATGCAGGTATTCACACACAAATGTGAAAGAAAGTATTATTGCATGGGTAGGTAAGATCTCCATATGTAAAGTGTGTTGAATTCTGAGATTCCAGCAAATCCAATATTTTGCTGTTTGAAAAAAAGCTAATCACTGGTTGGCTGACATTGGTCCCCAGTGTTAGTACATAAGCCCTGCTGTCTTTTGCACAGAGTATTGTTAAACTTTTGGCTAAAATACAGAGAGATTAGTCTCCCTCAGTAGACTAATCCCTCCGAAATGCCTTTCCACCGGCAACAAATATTTAGAACCTTAGGCAAAAAGTTTGATTGTTATGAAAAAACTCTTCTCTTTTTATTACAGTTCTTGAAAATTAAAGTAGAATGACAAATTAAAAATGCAGTTTTCTATACCATACTTCATATATGTATGACTTAGTGGAGCTCATTTATCAACGCGCACAAACCGGCGCATTCATGTACACATTCAATGTAACGCAATTGCATATGCGTTACATTGCGTGGGTTGATTAATTTTAAGCGGCCTTGTTTGCGCTAAACTGTCAAATATGCTTATGCGCTGGGCAAAAGTTTTGCCTCTGTGACTATTGCTGCGCTGTGATGCGTTGATAAATAAGCCCCAGTATGTTTTATATTGGTTATCATATCCCATTGATACGGATAGCATTTTGGAACAATTATATCTACCAAAATTGATTTTTATGCAGGTACAGTAATATTTACTAACATGCATGTGAAAATTAGAAGATGTATAAATGTAACTTCATAACTTTTCTTTTCTTGTTTCTTTGTGTTGCAGGATTTATCGGATATCTACCAAATGTTAAACAAATTGTGCAGCAATGGGATCTCCAGGATAATGATGATGATCAACTTTTCTACACCAAAATCTACATTGACCAAATCCAAAGGGTGAGATACTCTTTTGGGGAAAGGGCATAGGCTAAGCTGCCCATGTATTGGCACCTTATGTGACTACAATATAGAGAAGTCTAAATTCTAAATTAGCTTTTTTTGTACCATAATAACATTTCTGAAGCTCTCAGTAGGTTATATGTCTAGTTAATGCAAATATTGTGGACATTGTGGACAAATAAAATACAGTGTTGCAGATTTACTTTAGCACATAAATATAAAATGGTTTGGTTTTGGTTGTGCAGTTTAGCACCTATGTTTGTAAATGAGTTTTTGTGTGTATATTGTTTATATAATACATGCCAGTAAGAAATAGGATGCAGCTGCAAGCCAGTATTTGTGTCTGATTTATAAAAGCTGTATTTGAGCAAACTAAACCTGCTACTTGAATGTACTGTCTGCTCCTATATTTGTTGCCAAACCTCAATTTCATTTATAAAAGTGAAAGTTACCATATGCTGTTGACTCTATGACTTCACTGAATACTGATGTGATGATATTTCTCATACAATAGCTTCTCATTTTAGGTGGTTTATTTAACATAAGAAATATTGTGAATTACCATTGTGCTAGCTTTCCAGCTATTTTGATGGATTATTTAAAGGATTAATATGTCCCAATGTCCAGTTCAGTTTTACAATTTCCATACGAATAATGGAAACTATAATTAATCTTTTTGCTCTGAAGTAAAGTGTTGGCACGGATCTTTAACTGGAAACAAAGTTCTTTAAGTTGCTGAAATGGAAATGGCTTAAATAGGATTTCCATAACTTTGGATTATAATAAAAAATGTGAACCAAGATTACCTGAAACAGAGTCATGAGTGCAGAAAACATTTAGCTTTTGTGGTGCCTCAAGAGTGACAGAGATACTGTATATCATCTATCTTCTGAACACTGGGAGCCACACGTGAGCTAGGAAGCTTTCATATTTCATTTTGTGGCCAGCAATGATGCATTGTATACATTCCTAAGCCTGGGCCCATTTAAGAAGAAGTACAGGTATTGGATCCATTATGCAGAAACCCATTATCCAGAAAGAATGTCATTTCCCATAGACTCCATTTTAATCAAATAAAACAAAATTTTAAGACATATTTCCTTTTTCTCTATAATAATAAAACAGTACCTTGTACTTAATCCCAACTAAGATATAATGGTCCTTATTAGTGACAAAATAATCCTGTTGGGTGTAATTAATGTTTAAATTATTTTTTAGTAGACTTGTAGTACGGTATGGAGATCTAAACTACAGAAAGATCCCTTATCCGGAAAACCCCAGGTCCTGAGCATTCTGGATAACAGGTCCCATACCTGTACCTCCATGCACCTTAACATTAGTTCTCTGTTCTGAAAGTATTTGTTAAAAATGTATTGAAAATGTGTGTAAAATTAACACTTATGTTTTGCTTTCTAGGAGAGCATCAGTATCACGCTGGATCACAAATCAACACTTTTCCAGAACATAAATGGTGCACTTGGTATGACCATTCAAATGCTTTTCATATTCACTATCAGTCAAGGTGTCCATGTTTAGTGATATATAAGGCAGGCTTGTATTAAAATGATCCAAAAATATATGCACCAAGTATATGACAAATATTCTGTTACCTATAAACATAATCAGTATTCCTAGCAACCGGTCATCATTATTTTTTCTAATAGTTTTTTAATGATTTGACTTTCTCTTGTACATATTTCCAGCTTTCAAATGGGAGTTACTTTGAACTTACAATTTTATCATTATTGTTACTTTTTATTCCTTATCTTTTATATTAAGTTCTCTCCAATATATATTTCTGTCTCTCATTCAAATCACTGCCTGGTTGCTAAAGAAAAAAATACCCTAGCAACCAGCTGCTTAAATTCCAGACTGGACAGCTGCTGAACCAATTTCCGAATTACTGAAAAACCACAAAAACAACTGAAAACCAATTGCAGATTGTCTTAGAATATTAATGTCTGTGTCATACTAAAAGTTAATTTAAAGGTGAACTACCCTTTTAATTTTGTGCTAGGTTAGGTTGTTTTGAAATTTGAATTTAAAGCAGTTTTGGTTGTAGCTTTTAGCTTGATCGATGAAGATTTCCTTATTCATGTCATGAGTTCGCTGAAAGCAGATGAGAGGAGTTATGTTGGCTTGCTCTTCCCCCTGTGCATGTCCCAATTACAAGCTTTAGCAGCATTACCATGTTCTTCCATAATTTCATTTGTGATGGTGTGAAACAGGGCACGTCTAGGGACTGACATACACCTGTAACAAGTGGAGAACATATACCCCACTTATCATATAAACTGCTATGCTGCTATATGCTGCAGATGTGAATAAATTTCCTTTATTCCCTCTGCATATAATATTTCCCCTGGCAGTGGGATTTCAGCCTCAACCCAATATTGCATGGAACAAGTGTTTCCTTGGTTGCTACTGTGATAATATTATGCACTGTCTCCTTTATAAGCACTATAATACTACATGGTTTAAAATGGTGTTATTCCATCTAGAAACTCTGTCATGGTTATTACCCTTTTGTCTACTGTTGTTACATTACTAAATTGCCATCATGTTAGATCCACTGGATAACATGTAGAAATATGGTGTTTAAGAAAGGCTATAATGTTGGCAGTACAGGTATAAGGAAACTGAAGGGCAATTCCACACTCAGAGGAAGTTGGTAATATATGTTCCAAATTAGAACTGAGTAAAAGTTTTTGGAGATGTCACATTCACATGTCGAGTTCGACAATTTTATGTCTTGCCATCTTGCTCTCTTGGCCATCATCTTTTTAGATATTGCTTGTAATATTGTAGTTTTATTTTCATTAATGGCAATAGGGATTTGGCTTTCCTCAGAGATGCCACCCAAGTATGAGGCCAAGTCAAGCTTACTTGTACATTTTGTACTCACATTTGGGTCTATGGTCAACCAAGGGGGTTGATCATGGACTACATATGCATGGCCTTGTTAATATCCAAAAGGCTCAAATAGCCATTGATCAGCAAATACAGCAATTTTTGGCCATTTATGGTTGCCAATTCGGTCTAAAGAGGTCAAATTGTGTGTTGCTGGACAAATGAACTCTGTAATTAGTGCATTTTGTAACAATACTGCCAGGGATCTGCGTGCATGCAGACTTTTGTAATCTTATTCCTATTTTACACTATATTGAAACTCTAGTTGTTAATTAATATTGTTTAATAACAGTGTATTTATATCTGTCCAAAAATAATAAGCATTAATTTATTATGACTTATTCAGAAACAGTTAGTCTCTCGGGCATAGAGGTAATATGGATTTTGCAGGACTAGAATCAGTTTTCACAGGAGAATATTATTTTAAGGATTTATGGTGTTTAAAAAAATTAAAATAAATTAAAAAGGTATCTTAATGTTCTGCATTGCAGATGAAGTTATTTTAGCATTTGAAGATGGAAAAGCACGTGTTAAAAATTCTCAGTACGACTCCTTACCAGTTTTAATACACGGCAATGGCCCAACAAAGGTACAGTATGCCTTATGTCATATCTTATAGGGAAATTGTTTATTGCATTGCGTGTTTCTTCCTTCTGGAATCTCACAAATTAAAGTAATTTCTAAATAGTTTTTTTCCATTTATGTATTTTCTTATAAAACAAGATGATTGCATATTGGCATTCCTGTTTACACTTGGTTATATAAAGGTAACCATACCACTTTGGTCCCTAGCTGTCACTGCCATAGGCAGAGCATTTCCTGGTCCTGTAAATGGGAGTGAATGTAGTTTTGCAAATCGGTAGAGATGGAACAATTACATTCTAACTCTTTGTACCAGAGAGAGCATGGTGCCTAATGCATGGCACTAGTATTCTTAGTAACCCTATTATCTATAAAGATATTTTCATTTTTGCTGCGAAGGTCTGTTTAAAGCTGGGTTTTATTACAGACCATATAGTGACATTCTATAGCTGGTGGACATAAATTCAATAAATGCTAGCTTAGTAGTGGTACAATGCCATCAGTAAAGGCACTCAGTTTAACAAATTAGGCTTGTTTATAGTATATAACAAATTACTTTTTAGTATGGCTCTTTGGCATAGTTATTGTGGTAAATGAAATAACTTCTCAACATGATAACGACTGCATTTTTACATCTAACAAAAAAAGGACAGAACTTGTGCTGTGACAGTGCCAGTGGGGCTAAGTGAGATTGCATGCATGTAGAAGTGTGACCTCAGATTCCAGTGAATTCTGCCTGTCCTCTTCACAGGGATTAATCTTTCCCTAGTTAGATATTTGTATTCACTGAGAAGTCAGCTTATTCAGGCAACATGGAAAAAGGAAATGATATTACAGGGGGAAAATGAGTCTTACAAGAGAAGGACTAGACTATGACAGCCTGATGTCATATGGAAAACATTTGCTGCTTTCCTACTAACATTAGTTTGTGGTTTCTGTCTCATCAACAGACCCATGAATTTTGTGAGCCCCTAAAGCAAAAACGAATTAGAGATTATAGTGGTGACAGCATTCAGGCACAGCACTTGTCCTGCTTAGTGCCCTGCAATAAACGTTCCTAAGTTTATTAGTGGAACTGCATCTTTCACATCCTGCAGTTCTCTTGCACCTTGTGAATCAAGGTCTGGATGTCTGTTTTTCTGTGTTCAATAAAATTCACCTCAAAGGGTTTTCTCCATCATGATTAAGTTTTATTTTCATAAGAAAGGAGGAGGAAGGGAGTAGCCCAGAAATTAGAAGAAAATAGAAAATTGGCACAAGCTAGGCTTAGGTTTTTCCTAAGTAAGAGCAAATATGATGGAATATTGTAAAACATTGCCTTTTTGCAGGTGTGTTAGGATGCCATGTAATATAATCCCGACCTTGTCTTTACCAAGTGGCTGGCAATTTTTGACTCTGCACCTCTAATTTCCATTTGCCCCAAAATTGCCCTTAAACTAAATGGAATAAAGGTTTCCTGCTTGGGTAGAAAGGCTATAACTAATTCCCTGGCACATTGGGACTTCCTGGCAACTGTTTATAATAGTTACCAAAATATGTGGTTTTAATAATGTAAAACAATTAACCTCTACAATAATGATGTGCAATTTAACCTAAAACCCAATGGGACCCTTAGGTTTGGGTTGACATTTGGGCAACCATTGTGTATGAACAAATGCTCTTGCAAAGTACAGCTCGTTATTAGCCTGTTCCATTCCTACGGAAATATTGTAATGCTTACTTTCACTTCTACAATTGGCTAGGCACCAGATCAATTACACCATTTTCAGTGTATTATTCCACTGTTTTCTTAAAATAAAACAACATTCAAATGAGATGGGTCAAACTTGAGTTGTCTGCCAGGGCTACTTGTCTAGACTTCGGACATGTATTCCTTATTTGCTTCTGAACTTCTTCCGTGCCATCTCCTCTTCTGTAAAAGTTGGATGACATAACTTAATAAAGAAAGGAAGGGCAATAATAATGTGTAAATTCAGAGTCCAGATGTTGGTTAATGTTTCACTGCTGGAAAATTCTCTTTGCAAGAAAAACTTTCTGTTTGTTGGTAAAAGGAAGCAGTTTAAAATGTTGGCTTTGGTAGTTAAGCAGGGAGCTTGATGTGAGAAGTGGAAGTTTTCCTTTCAAAGTCATGTTTACACAATACATACCAGAAGATACAATGTCCCAAAGGCATTAACACACTGCATAAGGAGACAGTAACAGGATGTACTATCTGTGCGTTTTATTTTAGATGCAAGCATCTACCAATATAAGATATTAACTATTAGATGTGGCCAGAGGATGTCATAAGAAATTTAATACCATATGGTGTAGGGATGCACCGAATCCACTCTTTCAGCCAAACCCCGAATCCTTTGTAGAAGATTTGGCCGAATACCGAACCTAATCCGAACCCTAATTTGCATATGGAAATTAGGGTATGGAAGGGTTTAAAGAGTGTGAGGCAAAAAATGTTGTGTTTATGTGCCAAAAAATCACGTGATTTTAAGGATTCAGATTCGGTTCGGCTGAAAATGGCCGGATCTTGGCCGAATCCCAAACTGAATCCTGGATTCGACTCGTCCCTAATACAGAGTAAATACATAGTAGCACTGCATTGACCTTGCTAATATGTCTAATATTAACAGGTTGACAATGGACTATTACTAAATAATAGTATTTTATGATAATTAGTATAGGTAATGATTAATAATCTGTCTAATATGTCTATGTGCACTTAATGGTGCATTACTACCCCCACCCCCCTTCCCCCAGCTCATGGAATTTCCCTTTTCTTTTTTTCTTCCTTCATATACTTTTAGCACATTGTGGGACATGGCTGTGCCATATTTTGGAGCTTCTTTAAGCTTCTGCACTCACAACAAAAAGGTCCCTTTAACATAATGAATAGTTCTAAATTTTGGTTTAGCCAGAGGTAAAGAGCCAATAAGCTAAAGTGCAGCATCTATATCTGCATATTTAAGTAAATGTTATCAAGGGATACTATCTTGTGCAACTTCTCAGCATTTAATACCTTCTGTTTCAGCAGTATTTACAGAATCGACAGCCTTACCCCTGTATGTGCTCCTAGTTCCCTGTCCCTGATGCTTGAATAGTTAACACGCATGCATAGACATTGTGTAGGATGTTCGACTGCTATGGCGTGAGGCCCAGAAGTAATATGCTCTGACCTCTGCTGAATACAGAGATGAGACCAAGATGGTTTTTTCTGGAATAACTTACATTTTTGTAAAATGACATCCCTGCTACCACATTTACTGTAAGGGAACAAGGCAGTTTCCTGTACTTTGTTCTATTTAAGCAACGTAAGGGAATTAAAGGTTTTCTGTCCCGGAGTGACCATTGTGGTTATCAGATAGATACATCATAATATGTCAGGCTGGATTCTGAACTTTCATAGAAACCCAGTCCATATATTTGCCTTTTCAGTCCCTCTGACATTGCTATAAAATATATTACTGGTAATGTCATGGGTCTGACAGTGGCCATTTCTTTTACATCCTATGAAGCAGCTCAGAAATGCTTGTAGACTATGGACAGAAAATACAGTTTTGAAGTAGTTCATTACCTAAATACCTGCTGAAAACAACGCAGTGCATGCCAAATGCGGTTAATCTTAACCATATATTCATGCTTAGTTTAAAATCATAAAACCTACTGCTGTTTTATTGATATGTCACATATTGTAGTTCATTCCACCCCCCTTAAAAGTATAATTTATTGACTTGTTTATAATAAATTCTTAATGAGCTACTGTAATGTTTTGGCAAACAAAATGGTTTAAAGCAGTTTCTCTGGCATTTTCTCATTACAAATACTGGATGAGCACTGGAAGTTTTACTGTATTCTGTAACTTAAAGGAACAATTAAACCAAAGAATGAAAGTGTATAAAAGTAATTACAGTATAATGAGCAGTTGCCCTGCACCGGTAAAAGTTGTGTGTTTGCTTCAGAAACACTTCTATAGTTTCTATAAACAAAGTTGCGGTGTAACCAGCAGCCATTCAAAGTAGAAAAGGCACAGGTTACTTAGCAGGTATATTCTACAGAGCTTATCTGTAAGGCAACAAACTGTTATAACACATAAAACAAGACCCCATAACCCACAGAAATGCATGCAAACTTTACATAACCTGCCAAATTTGGTTAAATGGGAGTGGTATTTAGGGGGTGTGGTCACAATCAATAGGCATGGTCAAAATGTTGCCATGCTATGTGTAGCAATTTATTTTTTTTGTCCCTCTTTTCATTTTTCAAATGTTGTGAGGTATGTTATGTGGGAGTTTCATGGACAAAGCACCTCCTATGGTATTTAATAAGAAGGGGCCCGTTATGTTTTGTACTGTCCCTTTGACTTTTAGCATTGACTTTAAATTCTGTAATTATTATGCTTACATAGGTACCTGTGACATAAGATGGCACGCCAGGTGGTGCAATCTCCCAGGGATGAATTTGGTCCCTTCTTGAAACCCAGCAGAAAGTGTGTGATGCACAATGATTAGGTCTCACTGGTGTTCTGACCCGCTTACTTCCGCTAGTGCCCAAAATGCTTAATAAAATACTAAGCCTGCTGGGAAATAAGAGTTGATGGCAGCAGATACTGGTGGATTTGATGTCCTAGCAAGTTAAAAAGCTTTGGGGTCCCTGGCTCATTAGGGAAAGTGTAGAGATGCACCTATGCTGTATAAAATAATGATGGTGTTAGTTCATGTTGTAAAATATGGATCAAACCCAGTGGTAATTAAAAGCTGGATAGGTTTAATATTTTATGTTTGCCTTTACATTACATTCATAGCTTTATTGTTGTACTGTTAAAAACATATTCATTCATCCAATATATTCCATGCACTTTGGAGCAGCCAATCCAAAGGATACTTTAATATGGATGCACCGAGTTGCAGACAAATTCCAAATCCAACACAGTTGCAAATTGCAAGCAAATCCTAGCCCTAATTTCCTTACGGAAATTAGCAAAATGTTAAAGTCCGGGATTTTGGTGCATCCCTAACAAACAATATGGTGTTTTGCAAAGTTTTAAAAATGCTTTCTTTAATTTATCTTAAACATTGGGTACCACAGGTCCTTCAACTCATAACATTTAATATTTCAGCATATTCCTAATGAAACTTAAAACAGACTGGAAAATCATAACTTGGAGAATAAAACATGATTGAACAACAAGAGACTGCTGCCAGCACTGCATCAATAATTTAAGACATTTGTATTTTTCCTTCTAGCTTCAGTTGAACTACTTTGGTAACTACATTCCCAACGTTTGGGCACCTGAAACTGGATGCGGGACTTGTGATTTAGACACAACTGATTTATCTACCGCAAATGTAAGTATGCAGTTGTTCTTTAATACATCCATGTTGCTCATCTTACAGCCTTTTTAGTGTGTTCTACCCATAGCATCCATGAACTGCCCAAAATTATTTTTTTGGGGCAACAAAATAACTGAGAAAACTGGCAGTGAGAAACACAGAACCATGGGGCGATTTGAAACATTATGTCGCTCAGGGGACACGCTTGCAGTGGCATGCAATTTGCTTTAAATGCAAAGTATGATCATAAGGCTCCTGAACCTCTGGAACGCTAGTATCTGTAAGAGGAGGGATCTTGTGAGTGTTACAGCTTACTCCTTTTAGAATATTGCCATAACATTTGGTAGAGTTACCCCCATATATAATAAAAGGCACTAAGTTTGCCCAGGAGCAGTAACCCACAACAACCAATAAGATGTTTGTTTTTTTAACATGCCTTTTATTACGTAACCCTATTAGAATTATTCTTAACCACAGGCAAAATTGTAACAAACCACATGAGTGTGTTTCAGCTGACACTCTTGATGGCTACAAACCAGGCACTTACAGAATCATTATTTAAATCATACAGAAATGTCATCTACCTGCCTGAGGTTTAAAGGGTTGTTGCTGTGAAGTTGTGATTCGCAGTGATACAGTTCATATTGGTTTTTACAGCAAGAAAGTGAATGTTAAATGTAAATCGTATGTTGCCAATTTATTGCCAATTAAAAGATAATTAAATACACACTTTGGATCTGGCATTTTGACAAGCAGTAGTGGCAAATTCATTCATATGCAAAACCCAGGCCAAAATCCTTCCGTGCGTAAATTTGACCCATATGATGTGAGGAATATTTCCTAGTTTTTCATCTGCAAAATCAGATTCGTTGTTAGATTCATTCTGCAATCCATCGTGGGTAATGACATAGTTACCTCATTACTCATTCAAGTCAAGTGATTTTTAAAATATAATAAAAAAAATTTAGCTTTCACAAATCTGTGCACTATAACGGCATCCATTGGATCCTAGCACAATCAACTGCTCTTATCATTAGATTTGTTTAATAATAAACTGTACTTAAATACAGTATGGAATATTTTCCTTACTCTATAAATAGAGGTGATGAATGCTCTCTGGTAGCCTTGTTGGGCATCGCCATTAATCTATTAAGTATAAATAGGAGCCGCGTGCACAAACATCCTATTTATTGGTAGTCACAGAGAGTAAGGGCCGTGACAGACGGGGAGATTAGTCCCCCGTGACAAATCTCCGTTGTCGCAGGCAACTAATCACCCTGAAATGCCATCCCACCGGCTAGAATGTAAATCACAGGTGGGATGGCATACGCGGCGCGGTGATTTGCCGAAATCGCCGAAGTTGCCTTGAGAGGCGACTAATCTCCCCGTCTGCCATGGCCCTAAAGGGATAATGATGCCTTCATCAGATAATTATTTCAAGGTGTAGTTATCCTTAAACGTAACTTTTAGTATCATATAGATAAGTGATAATCTGAGACAATTTGCAATTGGTCTTCATTTTTTTTTAAATTGGTTTTTGAATGATTTTGCTTTTTTCAGCAACTCTTCTTTAGCCATAATCATACATCTCCCAGCTGTAGTCTACTCTGGAAGAGTCTAAACAGTTTTAGAAATAACATTTGAATCCATTTAATACCTAGTAACTAGATCCAATAAACTTCCCACCTTGAAAGAAAGTTCTTGTAATCATCCTGTTATTTTAGGTACACATTTCTGTGATCCTTTGTTTTCTATTTTTTAGAAGCTTATCCTTCTTTTAGTTCCTTATTACAGCCTTGTGTGCATTTAATCTTGTTCTAAAGGGACATGTATGCAAGGCCTCAAGCATTAGATGTTCCGGTCACAATATCACTAGTTGTAATCTTTGTGTCTTCTGGATGTGGATGTATAATAAAGCCATTGCAATGGCTACAGTCTGTGCAGAGAGATGGCTCCTTGAAATATTGGACTGTTTCATAACCTCTTATGAACTTACACTGGCAATGAATAGACTATAAAGATGGACTTTAACATTAAGCTTAAACACTCACTATCGCTGGGTCTCCATTTGGTGTGAGGGTGGGACTCTTTACAGTTTCTTTACAGTTTCACTTGTTTGTAACACTGGATAATGAAGGGAGGAATATCCCCCTAACATGTTACTGTTTTGTCACACTCTGTGGCTACCTCATCTAACTTCTTGTCCTTATAAGACCCCTATTTCTACTTTTTCAGTGCTTATAGAACCCGTAGTGCCAAAAATGCAAGTGTCCCATTTAAATTGACACTTAGAAGCAGCATGTTAGCTATCTGCTTTGCTGTGTCCAGACATATTTTTTCTACATCTAAATAATGAAGCATTTTCATGCTGTTGGTCATATTTTATCTTTGTTGATAACTTTTTATTTCATGGACATTGTTTTTCTTGTAGGCTTATCCAAAAGTAACAGTTGGAATATTTATTGAGCAGCCCACTCCTTTCTTGCCTGAATTCTTCAACAGATTGCTGGCATTAGATTATCCCAAAGAGAATATGAATTTCTTCATACATAACAGTGTAAGTATTCTAAAATGTATCAGTGTTTGAATGGATTTTTTTGGTAAATGAACTAGTATGCTGATAGTTGGATTTGTGTATCCATTATTTGTAATCTTCTAAAACAAAATCACTAATGAGAAAGAAATGCAGCTGCCATTACAGTGCTGGAGTAGGTGTACTGAAGCCCTGGAATATTTTCTGACTGTTCCAGTGATGAGGAACTAAGGACTGAGTCAGTGCCATCTGCATTTATTGAGCTTATAAAGGCTACAGGCTTATGATTGTGGAAAGGACAAAATCCACAATTCATTATTGTACACTATTGTGCTTACTTTAAACAGAATCCTATTCCATATAAAAGAGAACAGAAATGCTTTAGGGTGCAGTACCTCCTGTCACGTGTTAGAAATGATTTCTTACTGATTTAAAAATGGAAAATAATTATTTATACAAGTGCTGAGGGGTTAATGAGGATCTTAAAACTCATATATATTTTGTCTGTATTGTTCTGTTTATTGAACACAATAAAGCTTAAATGGCAAATAATTGTAACCATGTTGGACACACAGAGCTACAGCATGGTGGTTACAAAATACTGTTACACATAGGTATTGAAATCAAGATCCTCATATCCACATTTTCCAGGGAAACCCCTCCTTAGAGAATCAGTAACTGAGGCATTTGGTTGCTTTGATATTTTACAGATCAAGTTGTTCTACATCCCTTTAGTTTTTTTTAAAAACAATCAGCATGCAGCCCCCTGGCAATTAGGTTATTTACAATACCTAAATGTTTGCAAAACATCTTTACTAAGGGGCCTATTAATTATGCTGTATAAAATTAAATTTGCCAAAAAAGTTGTAAAAAATGGAGAAGTTTGCTGTCCAAACGCCAGATTTTACGCCACAATCGGGAGCAATCAAGTGCTGCCGGTAGCACTTTCCTGTATATGGGAGTTTATTTAACTGTGTAGCAACTTTATTGTCATTGCAGGAAGTGTATCATGAACAGCACATTGTGAAGTTTTGGGAACAAGCCAAGAATGTTATTGGAAATCTAAAAGTTGTTGGACCGGAAGAGCCAATCATGCAGGCTGAAGCCAGAAATATGGGAATGTAATATATTGCATGCCTCATACTATATATAAATTAAAGGGGAGCTCCATCCAAGAAAATGTATTTCTAAGCAACTTTCAAGTTTACATCATGTAAACATTCTTAATGGTTTTCAGTTATTCATAACTGAAGAGGATGGGGGTCCCTATTAAATGTTAGTAAGAACTAAAATTAACCACAGTATAAATAATATTCATATTGTAGCGTGCCTTTAGACTTAATACAGGTTGGGAGATTTGTTGATTAGCCATTAGCTGACAAAGGTTTATGAATGTATATTTAACACTCTTGTGTTACATTAAGTGCAGTTTTTAACCCCAAATAGTCTGGCATAATTATATCTTGAGTAAAAGCTGTACAAGTATGGGACCTGTCATCCAGAATGCCCTGGACCTCTGGGGCTTTCGACATAAGAGGTCTTTCTGTAGTCTCCATAAATTAATTCTGCTAGCAATCATTTAAACAATCCAGCATCCATATCCATTATGGATCCATGCAGTAGTATCATCAAGTACAAGGTACTGTTTTATTATTACAGTGAAATAATTTAAAAAGTAGTCTTTGGGAGATGGCCTTTCCATAACTTGGAGCTTTCTGGATAACAGGTTTCCAGATAACATTATTATACTGGGTATCTTTTATAGTTGATCACAAGCGTGATAAAGAAAAACACAACATTCCTCAGACTTGATATCACAGATGAGAGAAGTGCACAGCAATATTTCCTGAACTTCTGGGTTTGTTTCAGTGCAGAATTTGTTATACAAAATATTTCTCCATCACCACACTGAGTTTAGGGATCACATTATCCATCACAGGGTTCAGATGGAGACAAAACAAAGAAAGAAAAAGTGTCCCTGTCATGTCCCAGGTTGTATTTTTGATTAGTTGCTAGAAGCATCCATGTACCAGGGCTGGGTGTTACCTCAGTATATATACAGCAATTATTTGTTCAGACTCAAGGGATTAAATGCATCATTTTCCTATTGACCCAGATTACCCCAAAATTTAATCTGGTTCTGTGTAATTATAATATAATACAGCATGTGAACAAACTAAAAAGGACCAATATAAATAATAACAATAATAAATTCTCCATCACAAATGATGATCACATGTTGATTTCGGATGGCTCCTTGATAGAGGTGATTTCATAAAAAAAATTCTTGTAGTAGGTTTTCACACCCTTACCTGTGTGTCTTATCCCTTTATAGGAACACCTGTCGGCAAGATAAAGAATGTGACTATTACTTTAATATTGATGCTGATGTTATGCTGACCAATCCGCAGACTTTAAAAATACTTATCGAACAAAACAGGTTTGTTATCAGTTATTTATTTTGGTATCAATCCCAAACTGTTACTAAACCATGCAGGGTCAAACTGGGCCTCCGGGGCACCGGGAAAAAACCCCGGTGGCCCAGACCCGATCCCCTCCAGCCGCTCCGCCCCAGTGGTCGACCAGTGGGATAGGGGTGAGGGCACCTGCGGCGGGGGTGTGTTTGAAGGTAGCAGCGGGGGCCCTTTGGGGGGGACCCCTGAGGCAGCCGCTCTGGTGGGCCCTGCACCCCCCAGTCTGACTCTGAAACCATGTCTTGCAGACTGTATGCTGTATTGAGCTTTATATATATTTGTAAATTATAATTATATTTGACTTTATGACACATACAAAATGTGTTATTTTAACTGATGCCTTATTTTTATTTAAAGAAGGATATAGATTTGTAACCTGTTGCTACATAGTTGAGTTCTAAAACAACATGTCTTTCTCTGTACTTGATTATTTCATGATTTTCTATTTAATTTTGTAGAAAAATTATTGCACCTCTTGTAACTCGTCATGGCAAACTCTGGTCCAACTTCTGGGGTGCACTGACCCCAGATGGATACTATGCACGATCTGAAGATTATGTGGATATTGTACAAGGCAAAAGAGTGTAAGTACAAGCAACAGTTTAGCTGTCAGACACGGCCATTAGAGAGGCACTTGACTGCATGTATTCTCTCTCTGTTTTGTCACACCTTTGTCACAATTGTTTTTTCACACCTTTGCGGTAAATACAATCATAATCAAAAATGTCATGCACATGGCCTTAGTTCCACTCTCTATTACTCTGTTTGGCAGCTTGTCCCTAAAACTGACCATACATTCAGAAACCTTGGATATTGGCCATCTTGTTGGTCGGGTGAGACAGAAAATTTTGATCATGCACCATTGAAGGCGCCCGAGCATAGGCAAACATTTAGGTCTAAATCGTCAGATAGGGGTAGAATTCCTATTGTTTCTACCTTCATATCTGATGATTCGGCCCTGAACATTGAACATTAGCGGAGGTTACAAACGATAGTAGCAGGAAAGATCGTAATTGTAACATGTATGGCCAGCTTTACTCTAGATCTATGGCAGACATTGTTATTGTATTAGTAAATAATCTAAAAGATATAGGGAAAAACCTTTGATAAGAAGAATAACAAAAGTGGTGTAAAGGTGATACCTTTCTTGGCTAACTAAGATGATAATCACAGCAAGCTTTCAGAACATTTCAGTTCCTTCTTCAAAGCTGATTACTAACAGACTATACAGCAAACTGAAATCTGTGACCTCAAAATGGCCTGCCAAATTCCTTTCAGCGAAGCTTTGCAACACCTCTGGTTTGTGAGCTGCTATACTCAAACAGGTGATCGCCTATAACCTCTTTCCAATCCACAAAGGAAGGTACCTGAAAACAACAAGAGAGTGCTCCAAGTGTAATAATAAAAATATGTTTAATTAGAAGTTAAAAATGCACTCACATCAAAGCGAATGAAAAAAAAATAATCAAAATCAGTTCTTCCTCAAGAGGACCAAACCAACTAACAAAGTCTGCCATAGATCTAGAGTTAGTGACAAGCTACTAACTAGCTAACAAGTTACAGAACACTTTACCTGAATAATCTAAATAAAATGTCCCTTTCTCCTGCAGAGGTCTATGGAACATGCCTTATGTAGCCCATGTGTATTTGATAAAAGGAGAAACTCTCAGGTCAGAAATGAAGGAGAGAAATCTGTTTTCTCTGGACAGACTGGATCCTGACATGGCACTCTGCAGAAACGCCAGGGAAATGGTAAGGATTTATATTAGGATTTGTACGTGTATAGCTCTTCCCAATAGTTTGCTTTTCATTGTTCTGTTTGGGCGGTTTGCTATTACTAGCCAATTTTGAAATTGAAGGTTTTTCAGTGCATTCGTCTTTATTACTGTGCAGCTGTTGTGTGTGAAAATTTAGTAGATGACGTTTACAGTACACACATATTCCAAAGAAATCACCCCTGAGGGGAATCTGCTGGGGAATCAGCAATGTTTAGTAGAGATCTTTCTGTCTGAAAGTATCCCAGCTGTATGCTTCCTCCTCATGTATATGAAGGGCCTGTGCTTTCCCACTTGCAATTATATATGATGTCATTTATAGTGATTAGTCATGAGCGAATTTTTTTGCCATACATGGATTGAAATTCAGCAGTAAAAATTTGTGAAAAAAAGTTGCAGTTGCGTCAAAAAGTCATGTCAAATTAATCACAGTTACGTAAAAAAAAGTCACAGGTGTCAAAAAAAGTTGTGTGGCAGCTGCATTTTGCATTTTTTTTTTTTGCCATTTTGCAAATTTTTCAGCATTTTCACTAATTTTAACATTATTTTAAAGACTCAGCACTGCTATGATCTGCTCTCAAAACTACACATTTTAAATAATAAAGATAACTTACAAAACATTTTTTTTCTGACAGGGGCTCCTCAAATTCAGACTATTGTCTGAAGGTGAACATCCCCTTTAAATGTCTTTTTTACATAAATTAAATAAGCTTTGTTATTACAGTGTCAAAATTAGATTTCAGTAAGCAAACAGGACAGTTGCATTTGTTCTTACTAAGAGATGCAGAGGTGCTTCCTTATCCCCATTTCCATTTTTAAATGTTTATTCCAAAGCATAAACTCACGGGCCCCTCCTGCTTTTTGATGACATTTCTTTAGCTAGTCCCTTTGAGCAAAATTAATTTTTTGTTAACAAAAATAGCTAGTTTCCTTTCAATTAAAAAAAAAAAGTTGGTGGAGATCTGTTCAGAGCAGAGCAAGCGGCACCTCCTACTGGCTCATCTGCATAGCATAAATCCTATTGGCTAACGATACAATTCATGCTATGCAAATCAGGAAGGGACCATGTGCAGTACTGGCACTGCTTCAGATCCTTCCTGCTACCCGCTGCCAATCTCTGCAGGAAAGCAGTGGAGGCGGTGGTCAGCAACCCACTTCCTCAACTCTGACAGGACCCAACACTGGGCAAGCACTGACTTCTTTCTAAGATATAAATAAAAGTAGCAATCTCTGTTAAAAAAATACTTATTTTTGACAGGGATTTAAACAAATGGAAAAAAGGTGAACATTCCATTTATACACACACAATATGAAAATATGCAATACATGCAGTTCGTATTATAGTGTTAAGTCTTTCTATGTGTTATTATAGTGTTAAGTTTTTCTATGTGTTCATAATATTTGCTCTTCGTTAAACGGATGTCTAAATGCATGTAACATTTGCACTTGAATTCATTTTTTGTGAAGGTTGCTAAAAAGCAGCCCTTTACTGCTCAAACGTCAGCATTCAACTGAAGAAAGAGTGACAGAAACCCCCTCTGCCACCTGCCATTCACTTGAATAGGGCACCACTGGCAGTTGCAATTACAAAAATGCTCTTGATAGCACTGGTGCTTTTCAGCCCTAAAACGCATACAACATTTTAGGGCATAAAAGTGTCAGTTTAGCGCTGTCACACATTTCCTTTCCAAGTGAATGGTAAGAGGCAATGGGAACTTTGGTTCATTCCTCTTCAGTGGAGAATTCTCCCCGTTCAGTGCCATCAGACTCATCTTTGTTTATTTGTTTTCCATAACATCTTAGAGCTTTGTTTTCTAAGTGCACTTTTGTATGGCAATCTCTTATTCTCATATTGTACTTCTTTCTGCATCCACTGTATGCATATTTGCTAACAGCTTGAGTAAGTATCAAAGAGCCTGTAGTCAACTGATAACTGTTTCTTCTTTTTGCTCGTATTTAAATCTCCTCATTTTCTGAAGGCATTTTGGCCCAAATAGTAGCTGCACAACATAAGGCATGGCAGGACATGTGGTTCCACCTTAGCTTTGCTTCAAAGCTGCATGTTGTCCATACAGACCTGTTGAAGCTTCTCAGCCTAAATGATAAGCTGATATTTTTGAATATGTATTTTCATGTCTCCACAGTCAATCTAGGCAAAATTAGAGATAAAAGAGACAATATACAAGTCCACTTACTTGATGCTTCTTCATTTTAGAATTTACAGAGAGAAAAAGACTCCCCATCTCCGGCAACTTTCCATATGTTCAGCCCCCCAAAGGTTTATATAATTTTTTAATTCCTTTTCATAAACCTTTCACTGTACTTTCTTCTATTTTCACATCAGAAAGCTATGATAGTGATAGTTTGTGTTAATATGTAGTTCTTTTAGTTTTAACTTTCATAGCTTCATGATGGATGACCAATTTATTTACACACACATTTCCCTCTGCATATAATGGATTTTTTCTTGTAGTCTTCAGAAAATGGCACCCATAGTTTGAATTATACTATGTTTTACCAAAACAGTGCATCTCTATTATTTCAAATGAGTGTATCAATTTCTGTTAAAGTATTCCACATAGGTATGCATGTAGAGAGTGATATTCTGAGACAATTTGGAATTAGTCTTTATTTTTTTGTGATTTTTCAGTTATTAGCTGCTTTAATGTTTAGCATTTCTGCAGCTAACTCATTGCTAGAACTAAGATAAGTAATAAAAACCAACAATAATAAATAAAATTGTAGCTCAATAGTTCTTTGGCTGCCAGGGTCAGTGACCCCTATTTGAAAGCTGAAGTGGTAAATAATTAAAAATCTATAAGACATAAATAACGAAGACCAATTGTACAGTTGCTAGAAATAGGACATTCAATAACATACTAAAATTCACTTAAAAGTGAACCGCCCTTTTAATAACCAAAGACCAAAGCCCAAATAAGCCTTTCATGGCAATTATATACGAAATGAAGAGAGAATGCAGTGCAACATAGGTGTAACTCCTGCCTTTAATGACAGCCAGGCTTGCATTTTTGTGAAGCCACAAAGGCCTGGGCCTAGGGTGGCATAAACTAAGGGGCAGCATGCCACCCAGCCGCAAGTAAAATTTGCTCACATACGGAGCACTGGCAAAAATCTTCAGTGTCCGAATCTCAAATCTGGTGCTGATGACAGCAAAACTTGTGCCAAAAAATTCCACCAAATGACTGCATCTTACCAAGATCTGGCTGCAAAATGTGCAAAAAATATATTGTTTAGAAGTTATTACTGATACAAAATGCATTCTGTAAATAGCCCCCTTAACTCAACATAATCCTAGAAAGTATCCCCTTAGAAGGAAAGGGCGTAGAGAAAAATCCATTGAATTACAAACAAGGCAAGAAAGGGGAACTCATCAAACCAGTTATATGACCAACTTTCTTACATTGTTCGAGGGCATTTGTTTTTGGCTGCCTATGCAAACTTTTATAAAGCCAATTAGAATGTTAAGATCAATGTACAACAGAGGCAGCAGGATTAGGAGAGAAGCCAAGCTGAAACCATACCTTATAAGATGAATGAGTGTTTTGCTGGAAACCAAACTGAAAGTTTCCTTACATGTGGGATAGACAGTTGCCAGCTGAAATCCTGAAGCCAAACAGAAACTCTGTGGACTGCATAATTATAATGATGCCTTTTCCCCCTATATTTTGTTTGAAATTGAACAAAATGAGTAAGTTCTACTGCCCATGGAAAGTCTTCTGTTCATTGTAAAAAAAAGACATCAAGGCAGTTCAACACACAATGCAAGTAGGGTTAGCCACGCCTTTATGTCCTCTGTCTCAGTTTAACTCCGTAATTAACATGCTGGCAAATTATTTATTCATCACCATTAATTCATGTTCTCTGATTGATTATATGGATGCTTGCATTTTTATATAAAATTTGGCAATATTTTAAAAAAATATTTTGACGAAAGAACATTTGGTCTAAGAATAATAATTTTCCAGCAGGCCTCAAATTCTACTTAACAATTCAGCTTTTCTTATTAATTTTCTGCCTCCAAAGAATCTACCAATTTAACATGATTTTCTTACTTTTGTACTTAGCAGTGTTTTGACAAATATAAGTCATAAAAATAGCAGAAATGCCCATAATTTAAGTAGGACAATCCTAAATTGTGGGCCTCAGAGGGGTGTGGCTTGCTATGATGTAGGTGGGGTTTGTAGTGGATTTTGTTTCACCAGGCAGATCTGCAATGCGGCATGTATCCCAGTTTGTAATATTTTAAGGTGGGAAGGTACCATTCTATTATAGGTTATATAGATGCAATAGATTTAACAAGTAAATGTGTTTTCTTTCAGGTACAATACAGTGTAACTGTTAAATATTGCACAGAAAGCAACATTATAATTTAATTTGTACAAGTCTTTCACCCTTACAGACCTTTCTTATTTCCATCCACAAACTGTTTTCTGTTTTTCTGTATAAAAAGATTTCATTTTATGATCTTTTTGTTTTCTGGAATGATTCATTTTACTATTGTGAGCGCTAGCACGTGGCTTGTGTCTCCTTGGCCTCTCATCTAATATATGTCATAATTGTTTGCTGTAGGGTGTTTTCATGTACATAACAAACAGACATGAATTCGGAAGACTACTTTCAACTGCCAATTACAATACTACTCACTATAACAATGACCTCTGGCAAATTTTTGAAAATCCTGTGGTATGTATGTAACAAAGTCTGTTATGTGTGTAACAGAATAGCTTCTGGGCATATGTCAAGTGTCTCATTTGTTTAGTTACTTTCATTTGTGTGTCGTAACTCATTAGCTCTAAAAATCATAAATCCTGCCCTTATAGTTTAGATGTATTGTCTATATTCTGCTTACTTTCCCCGAGTATATCAGTGCTGGGAATTTGGCCATTTTTTGATGTGTTAGGCCTGTAAAAATATTTTTTTTTCTTTAAATTCTTATGTATGTGATCAAAGTGGCTATACTTTCCCTAGTTGCAGTGGCGAAAGTAAATGTTAATCGGCCCCAGAGCAAACTTTATTAAGGCCCCATAACATTGGTTAGTTGCCCTATTCAACCAAGATAAATTGTAATTGTTCATTAATTGGGGCCTTACTGGGCCCCTACACTTCTGGGCGCCCCTGGTCTGCTTCTTTGTAGTTGGCTTTGTACCCTTTTCCAGGCCAGCTCAATGTTTTCTTGATATTATGTGATATGTCTTATAAATTATAGTAATTATTTCATTGTTAAATGTATTTTTTAGGACTGGAGAGAAAAATATATAAATGCAAACTACTCAAAGATCTTTACACAAAACATTGTCGAGCAGGTAAGAATATTTAGGTTGTTCCTACACACACAAACAAAATCATTTAAAAAAATCATTTTCAATTTAGCAAGATAGGATAAGGCTGATGGACTGATTTTTCTCCCTCATTGTTGCTGCCTTTCTCTGCTGACAGGTAGATAGAGTGTTGGAATGATGAGAGCCAGGGCTGTAGGCAAGGTCAGAGTGCACAGGAACCTGATTTATGAACTGTGGGTGTAGAAATCATGCAACCATGTACCCTAAAAAGTCAATGCCAAACTTTGTTATATGCATAGTGACAGAAAATAGTGAAAGTAGGTAGTTTGCATTCAGATGAGAATTAAGTGGAATATCCGCATTAGCCCACAACAGACACACACTGGTGGTTGGTTAGGGTGTCAGAGGCAATCATAACTGAAAACCACTGTCCTTTAAGAAGCAAGAATGGTGGGCACAATATTAACTACAGCTGTTTACTCATTTCCCCAACAAGCATTGGGTCACCAGTGTGAATAAACACCTGCCACCTCAATTCACTGAGGGCAGGGTTAGAAAGGATTATATACATGACCTCATCTATTAGTATTGGGACCCTGTGACCCTATATTGGTTATTTATATAAAATGGGGGGGGGGGGGCTTCAAAACACTTCCCTTTTTTGAAAACTTATTTTAATCCTTGCTTGCAACTATATTTGCAGTGACAGCTAGTATAAACCAGAGAGGAAGAAATCTAGCCGGGCCCTTGAGTGGTACCAGCAGGCACTATTTCTATGGATAGAAAGCAGAGCTCAGACTACATTCTTCACTTTTCTAAACATAATAAATCTCAACAACAGTCATTCTGATTGTCTTTAGTTTTTTGCCATAACTTAGTTTGAAAAATAGTTTAAAAAGGTACACTGTGCAAGATTAGATTTGAAGAAGGAGCTTATTGTGTTTGCCATCAGATAACCCATTCATAGCTGCAGCCCCATTTGAAAAGCCTAAAGTCTTGGGCATTGTTTAGCATCTTTAGCTGCCAGACGCAATGCAGAGAGCCAAGTAACTTGCTCTGTCCTTGCACAGGCCAAAAGGGGACTCAGTCAGAAAATGTTCATTGAAAACTCTCACACCCACAGTTTTAGAAAAGCTGTAGGCATGATTGTAAATGTGTAAATTGTTATGTGATTTTTTCCCCTCTCAAACATTATTTCTTAAGATCAAGCTATGCTGTATTGGGTCATATATTAATTGTCTTTTTTGTAGCCATGTCCAGACGTCTTCTGGTTTCCAGTGCTTTCAGAAAAGGCCTGTGATGAACTTGTAGAAGAAATGGAGAACTTTGGTCAATGGTCTGGCAGCGCACATACAGTATGACATTTTTTTGTGATTAGTATCTATTGTCTATGGCAGATGTTAGGAGGTGCATTTGTAGCACTTTAACAAATACATATAGAATTTGAGAAACATTTTTAAACTCCCTACCTCTTTTTCTAGGGCTTATTTATTACCAAGGGTAGGTGGAGAATTCAGGTTTAAAGTGACATTTTATTGATGCATATAATAGCATTTCTGCCATAACTAGGGGTGTGGTTATAGCTATATGCTATACTGGGTCATTATTTTTTACAAACACCCAATCCCCGGCCAAGGTAAAGAAAGTAACAGAAACAGTTACACATATATTAATATCAAGTACCGAAACAGAACTTCTTCAGTGTTTCTTTCAATGCCATAATGTAAGTAGTAAATTGAGTATGGCAGAATACTGAATAAATAAAATGCCTCCATTATGCCTCATGATGAGATAAGGGGAAATAATTGCTCTGTGTACTCCAAAACTTCACATTAAAGGAACAGTAACATCAAAATATGAAAGCGTATTAAAGTAATTACAATATAATGCGCTGTTACCCTGCACTGGTATAACTGGTGTGTTTGCCTCAGAAAGACTATTATAGTTTATATAAGCAAAGCTGCTGTGTAGCCTTGGGGGCAGCCATGCGAATGAGAAAAGGCACAGGTTACTTAGCAGATAACAGATAAAATGTCATTGTATTCTACAGAGTGTATTTGTTATCTGCTATGTAACCTGTGCCTTTTCTCCTTTTTTCCATCTTGAATGGCTGCCCCCATGTTACACAGCAGCTTATTTATATAAACTATAGGAGCGTTCTGTAGCAAATACACCAGTTTTACCAGTGCAGGGCAACACTACATTACATTTTAATTACTTTAAAACACTTTCATATTTTGGTGTTACTGTTCCTTAAAGGTTTAAAGTAGTTAGATGTTGTCATTGGGGAGGCCATGAAAGGAATTTAACTTTATCTTGGTGTTCAGGAAGCCAGTTTTGATTTGTTTAGTAGTAAATAATAGGATCACAATGTGGGAACAGTGTTTGTAACTTGGGGGGTACATAACTCTCTAAAACTGCATTATATTCTGGTATACAACTATTAAAATAAGTCTTTGAAATGAATGAACCTGCAAGAAGGCTCTCCATAGCATTGGGTCACCTCAAGTTTAACAGTGGGCAACAGGTATTGTGGGTTGAGTGCACGATTTTGACTTCTCCAAATGTAAATGTGTCTGGATACAGTTCTGTGTTTATATTTGAACTGTTAGGAATGAGCTATAGCTTGTTTCCCTTATTTTGTTACCCCCTGTAAGTCTAACCGCATCATGATTCTTGCAAGTGAATTTTTGGCAATTTTCAGGCTGGGCAACATGTGTTGCTAAGAGCAGTAGGGGAGTTTATATTGAGTTTCTTATTTTAATTACATAAACACAGTTGAATGAAAAAGTGATGTTTATATGTTTCAAGGCATGCCTAGCCAGAGAAGAATTAACCTTGTTTTTAATATTTGATTAGGATACTCGAATTGCTGGTGGATATGAGAATGTGCCAACTGATGATATCCATATGAACCAGATTGGTTTAGATAATGAATGGCTCCATTTTATAAGGGAATACATTGCTCCGATAACTCTGAAAGTCTTTGCTGGCTATTACACAAAGGTATGGCAATGTCTAACTTCCAACTATTCGATCAGCTCGTACACTTGACATTGTTTATAACTTTCTATTACAGTAGGTAGGCTACAGTGGACTCTTAGGATAAGCAAGGATTTATTTATTATAGATTTCTTTTCAGAATTCACAGTTTGACAGTATACTGCTGAGAAATATGATTTATAGTGCTATAATGAGGAAAGGGTCACTGGCCAGAAATGCAAATGTACAGTTGTGTAAAAATGCTCTGATAAATAATACATTTATTGAACCGACGTTTCAGCCTCAACAGAAACCTTTACTATATATATATATATATATATATATATATATATAAATTAGAGTAAATTAATGTATTTAACTTTATATTTAATAATGGATGTTCTTTCCCTTCTCTTGAAGAGATGACTAATACTTTGACATTCTTTACACATATTTTTAGGGTCATGCATTGCTGAATTTTGTTGTAAAATATACTCCAGATAGACAGTCATATCTCCGTCCTCATCATGATGCTTCAACATTCACAATCAATATTGCGCTTAACAAGAAAGATACAGATTTCCAGGTAGGATATGGTGAAAAAAATGCCTTAATCAACATGTGAGTTTAGGGGATTTGTTAGCTGGAAAATCATTATCCTATACATTTTACAGTGCGGTTTACATTATAGTCTCATTTTAGCAAGCAATACTTTATATTGTAATGATTGTCTATAATAATATGAAATTAAGCACAAAAGGTGTACAACATTTTTTGAATGTATTTATAGGTTAATATATTGCATTGCAAATATTGCATCATAGGTTAAAATATTGCATTGCAATATTGTTGTGGGTTGTTCTGTGAAAGTTACACTAAAGGTGGTCGCACGAAAGATCGTACAATCAGCCACAAACCGTTCAGGGCTGAAACGGCAGATAAGGAGGTAGAAACAATAGGATTTCTACCTCCTTCTGCCGATTTAGCGCTGAAGGCAGATTTTGGTCAGGCGCCTTCTATGGCGCCGGATCAAAATCTTTTAACTGGCCCGATCGGCGAGTCGGCCTATATCAGCAGCTTCCTGCAATATCGGTCGACTCGCCGACTTGCCATACACGCACCGATAATATCTTACGAATCCTTGTTTCGTACAATGTTCGGTGCGTGTATTGCAAGTCGGCGAGGTGACCGATATCGCAGAAGGCTGTGGATATCTGTCGACTCGCTGATCAGTCAGTTTAAAAGATTTTGATCGAGCGCCATTGAAGGCGCCTGGGCAAAATCTACTTTCAGGGCTCAATCGGCAGAAGGAGGTAGAAATCCTATTGTTTCTACCTCCATATCTGATGATTCAGCCCTGAACATCAGTGGAGGGTTGGAACAATCTTTTGTGCGACCGATCGCCACGTGTGTGGCCAGCTTTAGGATACTGTAACTGTAAAAAAGTTTGAGAACTACTGTCCCTAGACCTAGAGTATAGGACAATAGCATTTGATTAGTGGGAATCAGCTATCAGGGCTGTCACATGACTCACTGAAAGGGCAGTAATTCAATAAACTATTTCAAACCTGGTTTATGAATGCAACTAATCTATTTCTTCTAATAAAAAGTCATATTAATCACTGTTCTTCGCTTTATACCCATCTTGCTGTTCTGCCACTTCCCTCTATTATTCCCTTTGAGTGTTACACATGGACCTTTTTTGCTAATGCTTGTTTTCCTCCATCTTTGTTTTTGCAGGGAGGTGGATGTAGGTTTGCTAGATATAATTGCTCGATTGAGTCTCCAAGGAAGGGCTGGAGTTTCATGCACCCAGGGCGTCTTACACACTTACACGAAGGTCTTCCTGTAACCAATGGAACTAGATACATAGCAGTCTCATTCATTGATCCATAAAACCGAGATGCCGACTTCTAATTTTGTAGCAGCTCTTCTCAAGAGTTTTCTATATTTTTTGATAAGTGACTTGTTATAATTTATAAAAACTCCTTCCAAACAGAACATTTGCTACTGTTTTCAAAACATGTACTAACCACAAGAGGAAATTTATTTATTTTTTTAAAAATTTGTGATTGAAATTCAGCTGCCTCTAATTTCACATTTTTAAAATGTGTAAGCTTTTGACTTAAGTGGGATCCATCATCTCCTATCATATTGTCTTAACCATAAGTCTGCCTTTGAAACCAGACACCTCATGATAAGCCAGAAGGTGCCACAGGAAACCCTCTGAACTGCTGATTGAGTAGTCTGCAAGGTAACCTCTGCAACTCCATCCAAAGCCAATCACTGTAATGTGACCGCACCTAGTGACTCTCAGGCTGAAGCCTCACTAATCACTTGACTGTGCTGCTGCTGCTGCTGCTGCCCTAGAATTCTCTCATGTCTATACTATTGGCTCTAATACTTGAGACAAGATTAGCAATTTTAGAGCTTCCTTAGGCAGCCTTTTGCTGATATCAATGCTAATAGAAGAATACTTGAGATCTACAAGGAGATGATGGATCCCATTTTAATACTGGACACATTTTTCATTTTTTTTTTTCAAAAGTGATGCGAATGCTATTGTCTTTTTAAAATATTTGTATTTTAACATAATTGTAGAAGAAATATAAAAGCTTCAGTGTCCAGTCTAGTTTAATTTTGCCAGAAATCTAAGGTGTAGAAAATGAACCAATGGAATGGAACATTTTCAGATAAAGATCTAGTCCCAGCAATTAATATAAACAAATGTGTTCCAAGCTGATATAATATCTTCATAGATTTATTAGAATAATCCTGAAGGTAACTGATAGTTCACTCTTGGGTATAGCGTTCTACAGAAGAGTGTATAATAATAAACCAAAAATACATTCCCAGTAATGCCCGATAAATGATTCCCAGTTTTAGTTCCAATTGTTTTTTCTAAATTAAGGTAGACTATCATACAATGTTCCATTTAAGTGTCAAATCCTATAAATGTTTGTTATCTATGGGTAACACTTATATTTTTAAAGCAGCCGCAAAATCTCATGGGCACAGGCATCTCATATGCCATTGCCTTCAGCATCCTTCTACCATAAAATCAAAAGCATCTGGGGTTTCCATTAGTTAAAAGCCATCATTAGTGCATTCTCGCCCCCATATTCAGCTGTGTTTTATATATATATTTCAATGCATTTATGTCTGTACGCAACAATGATGCGTATCGTTTTGAGGAACTTGAGGAACCAGGGAAAAAAGCGGCCACTTGAAACATTATTGGATAGATAATAAAGAAAAGACACAAAATTTATATAGGCACACCTGTGTTTCTCAAATAAAACCCAAATTTTATTAATTCTATTAAAAAAATACATGTATTAAAATACGCAGAAGGATAGAAAAGAAGGAAAATTTAAAAGAAAGTCTCTGTCTAATGGGCTGATGGTAAGAGTTGTTACAGCAGTTAGTAATTGCAGTCCTAAAGAGTTGTAACTGCTGTATTTTAATACATGTAATTTTTTAATAGAATTAATAAAATTTGGGTTTTATTTGAGAAACACAGGTGTGCCTATATTGTGTCTTTTCTTTATTATCTATCCAGTAATTACACAAATGCGCACCCTGAGGCTATAGTGCAGGGTTGTCTTCCTTTCTTCGATACTTGTAACATTATTGACACATTTGTAAAGGGTGTGTTAGGCATCCCCTTGTTGACCCTAGTCAAATACCCCTTACTCCATGCTGTTTAGATGCATCAGCCCAGGGTAGTTTTTAGCAGGTGGGAGACTACCTCCATCTTCCACCAGCTTTTGTCATCCCCTGCACTTTAGACTTGGCGTGTGTAGAGTATATTATCCCTGTCCTGCTAAAAACTAACCCAGATCATTGTTCTTTTTCCTACTCACCAGTAGTGGAGAGTAAATCATTAGTGTCAGTGTGGAATAAATAACAGATTGGTAACCCCAGAAAGTCAAGCTTTCCTTGTTATAACTGGAAATCTGGCGGGGGTTGGGGTAGGGAGCACAACTGAGCACAACCTTGTTCCCCCTCACTCCAGTCCGATTACAGGAGAGGTAAGTGGTGTGTGAGGGTCTGTGAGTCTCCTGAAGTGACAGAATCCAATGTTTTGTTCTGCTTAATTCCTAAGCCTGAGCAAGCGGCAAGTTGTGTTTAATTGTCTACCAAAGTGAAGTGCCTTAAATAGACAATATTGTACTTACTCTATACACAAAGTGACTCCTTTTCTTCCAAGATTTGTACACTTGGAGACATTTAATGGCCGAGAATGGCAAATGCTTGCACATTTTAAAAATGTGTTTTAAGATAAGTACATTTTATGAACATGTCAAATTACTTGAATTGTGTTTTTTTTGTTTCTTTGTTTTTCTTTTTTTTCAACGGTGATATATTTTTAAATAAATTGTCTTGAGAAGTGTCTATGATATGATTTGCATACGTGCAGTTCTTTTTACTTGTTTGTTGTACTTGACCAAATCTTTGGCCCTGAAGAGCGGGCGATGTCAAAAACTTGTGATAAATAAATAATTTAAAATACTGCATTGCCAGTGTGTTTGTGAGAGGTGTCATTTCAGTATATAGTTCTGTTACTGTCGAACATAAAAATACTTGGCATTGTATGCTAGTTGGGAATTACTGTACAGGGTATTGTGTATATACGCTTATCCTTAAACTAAGACCAAGGCATTGAAGTCTTCGTGGTTCATCCAACTGTTGCCTCTTTTAGAATTCATTTATTTACAACTGTAAAATACTGCTGCTGAACACACCAAAGGAGGTAATTAATCTCATGATCACTAAAGACCTAGCTAAAGTGTGACAAGAATCCTCTGTTATAATATATAGCAGAAAAGCTGTGTTAAAATGTGGACATAGCTCTTTACAAGCAATAGGTAAATAAGCCCCATGTTTTTTTTGACTGAATAAAATATCTGCCATACTTATACCCTTAATGGGACTGCACTAGGCAAATCCATAATGGAGAAGGAACTTGGAGTCCTTGTAGATAATAAACTTGGCTGTAGCAAGCAATGCCAGGCAGCAGCTGCAAGGGCAAACAAGGTTTTGAGCTGTATTAAAAGGGGTATAGATTCACGGGAGGAGGGGGTTATTCTTCCCCTTTACAGAGTGCTGGTAAGGCCCCATCTAGAATATGCTGTTCAGTTCTGGTCTCCAGTGCTCAAACTGGACATTATTGAATTAGAGAGGGTCCAGAGAAGGGCAACTAAGCTGGTAAAGGGCATGGAAAGTCTCAGTTAATAAGAAAGACTGGCCAAGTTGGGTTTGTTTACACTGGAGAAGAGGCGCTTAAGAGGTGACATGATAACTATGTATAAATATATAAGGGGATCATATAATAACCTCTCTAATGCTTTATTTACCAGTAGGTCCTTCCAACTGATACGAGGGCACCCACTCCGTTTAGAAGAAGGGAGGTTCTGTTTAGATATTTGGAAAGGATTTTTTACTGTGAGAGCTGTGAAGTTGTGGAATTCCCTCCCCGAATCAGTCATGCTGGCTGATACATTATATAGCTTTAAGTGAGGGAATACAGGGTTATGGGAGATAGCTCTCAGTACAAGTGAGGGAATACAGGGGTATGGGAGATAGCTCTCAGTACAAGTGAGGGAATACAGGGGTATGGGAGATAGCTCTCAGTACAAGTGAGGGAATACAGGGTTATGGGAGATAGCTCTCAGTACAAGTGAGGGAATACAGGGGTATGGGAGATAGCTCTCAGTACAAGTGAGGGAATACAGGGTTATGGGAGATAGCTCTTAGTACAAGTGAGGGAATAGAAGGGTATGGGGGATAGCTCTTAGTACAAGTTGATCCAGGGACTGGTCCGATTGCCATCTTGGAGTCAGGAAGGAATTTTTTCCCCTCTGCGACAAATTAGAGAGGCTTCAGATGAGGTTTTTTGCCTTCCTCTGGATCAACTAGAAGTTAGGCAGGTTATATATAGGCATTATGGTTGAACGTGATGGACATACATCTTTTTTCAACCTAACTTACTATCTTACTATTATATGCTGAAATCCCACATTGGTGGCTTTCCAGCTATAAACCTAGAGCAGCAACTCCCATCTGCTGTATATGGTGCATTGCCATGGCTAGCTGCTGTTTGTTTCTTATTTATATTGCACTGATTTAATAGCTAAACAGCTTCTACTTTTGTTTCATAATGTTCATACACTTTCATTTATTCTTATACACAAACTAAGAAGCAGATATGTTTACTGGAGGCTAATCCAGTTAAATTGAAGAGCAATGGTACAAAGTACAAGATAAACGAGGGCTTCCTGCCAAAAACATCTCTAGCTGCTACTTTGGCTGTTATATACAGAAAACTATTATTAACCCTAGTTTCTAGTCATTCTCTCAGTCTCCTGCCTCAGATAAACTGATTAGCAAAACTGTTTTGCAAAACACTTATTTTTCAGAGCAGACAGGATAATTTCCAAGTCACTAGGCACCCATTAATGTGTAATGTGTTCATTTTTTTTGTTTTTAGTTATTCAGTTGGATGTTAGAGTTCAATGCTACTGTGGAGCTTTAACACTCTATAATCAGAATGGATGGTTGAACATATTCTAAAGAACTGACACAGATCTATGCATTATACATTTAAATATGTCTATTTCAAAGCAAAATAATATCCTTTTGACAAAGGGTTTTGTTTTCACATTTACATGTTTTCGTATTTAGTAATAACAAATATAAGGGCATAGCTTGTGTGTACATAAACTAAATGTATAATGTACCTTACCAAAACCGCTCACTGTTTATGTGCTGTGTGGAGAATTCTCATTGCTATGGTACTTCTGCCAAGTCCAGACTGTACAGTGAACATTCAGGTAAAACTGGAAATATTCAGTAGTAGCTCACTGACTGGAAAGTGGGGCGCCTGCTTGGGGCACATATTGAGGCTGTAGAGTCAAGAAAACATATTTAAGCAGAGATGGCAATCTCCGTTTAAATTTTATATTTACTCAGTTAACACTCTTAAAACAGGAAACTGCTGAGAAAAGAACCATATGCATATTTTTATAGCAGAATCAAAGAACCTTTGATAGAAGAAGGGTGAAATAATTCAATCTTTAGCTCCCGTCATGTGTTATACACGCTGTTAATTAATAAAGGACTTTGATATGCTTCAATGATTAGTAAGAATTTGGCACAGCTCCTCGTGTATCTGCACGTATTTGGTTTGGGTTCGTCTTTTCGTGTCTCCCCTGCACTGAAATGTTGTTGCTGCTTCAGATTTGTGACGCTTTGTACTCCAAACATATCACTGTGTGTTTATTTTTACTGTATTTTATGTGTAAATGTCCCATTCTGACTTAAACTGCTGTTCCTTTATCCTTCAAAAGAAATCAGAAGCTGGTGGTTTTAACTTTTTTTTTTTTACTGCCAAGAAATCTGCATTAAGAAATTCTTAGAAGCCGGTCCTGGTGTTTCCTGGTAGAATCTGAGCAATTTCATTTGTATTTAACTTCACTTGTTTGACATACTGCAGGTTTTGGGAAATGCAAGGAGCACTGCCCCATTCCAAATCATAGGACTGACTACTCTCCAAAGGACTCAGTATTGTCAGTGAAACTTGGAATCCAAGAAATAATAAAATAATCTTGTCCAACAATGGCAAACGTGTGTAACTAGTAGTTAGTGGGCCTTATCATAAAAACCATTGCAGGGCCTCTGCCACTCTGAGAAGATGAACTTTTTAATTATTAAAATTTGCTTCAGTAAACCCTGAATAGTCTCAGGGTCTACATTTCTTATAGAAATGTAAGTCAGCGGGACTCTGAATTGGCTCCAGTGAAGTATAGGTGGCCATTCACGCTAAGATCCGCTCGGCTGGGGAGGTCGCCAAGCAAGTAGACCTTCTCCCGATATCCCCACCTACAGGTGGGCGACATTCAGGCTAATTTGGTTGTTTGGCCCTGTAGCCAAGACTAAATTTTTAAACCTGCCTAATCGATATCTGCCCAATTTCAGGCCAGATATCAGTCGGGCAGGCCCACCCTTAGTGCCCATACACAGGCTGATAAGCTACTGAGTCGGCCTAAGGGACCGCTACGGCAGTAAGTGTACTCCTTATCCCAACAGAATTTTTAAACCTGCGTAATCGACGTTTGCCCAATTTTCGGACAGATATCAGTTAGGTAGGCCCATCTGTTAGCCCCATACACGGGCTTATAAAAACTGTTTATTGGCCCATGTATAGGGTCCTCAGATTGGCCACCTTAACACATCACAATTAGCCGCCAGCAATCCCCTTGGATCAGTCCACTAAAGGTTACGTAATTCAGGAAGCAAATATCTGGCTGCTATGAGTTACTTTGCTGGAGCTAAGTTGCCCATTGGTTGTAAATGATCCCTTTAGACAGCCCTGTTTATTCTCATTTGATAGAACAGGTATATGGGCTAGAGAATCAGCGCATATGAAGGCAGGGCTAAAAAAATACTGCAGGTTTAAACCCAAACTTACTGCCTACTCCAGTGTAATAACTAAGGTGATGTAGGTTTGTGGTATGTCTTTCTAACTGTTGGGTAATTATGTCATGCTCCACTTCAGGAATTATAACACCACAGGAGGCCTGTCAGGCTGGAATGCTGTTGCCTAGTGAAGGAGTCTTATGGAAAGCTGAAATTGCAAATTTAGCACAGAAAAGTACAGCACACATAAAAAATTTAAAACTGAACTTTTCACACTACAATTACACAATTTGCAGGAAAGAATTAAAAATGAAGAAGACAAAAAGATTTCCACCAATCTAGTGTGATGGGGTCTGTATCTTAAAGGAGAACTAAAGCTTAACTATAGAAATTGGACAGAAATGTTGAACATTATGTTTGGGGTTTCTGTATCAGCCCAAGGCAACCCCAGCCCTTTAGCAGGGAAGATCCGTGCCCCCAAAGATGCCCCAGTAGCTCCCCATCTTCTTTTCTGCTGATTCCCTGCACATGCTCTGTGCTGCTGTCACTTACTGAGCTTAGGGACCCACTCACAATATACTGTATATATAGAATAGAAATGTCACAATATAAGGCTGTTTAGGAAACAATACAGATTATTAGTACATGGCAGTTTTGAAACCAGTGCAGTTAGCACCAGGATTTAATAATCAGCCCTGTAGCATCAGTTTATATTACATGCCAGCCTCATCTTTTGTTTTCTAATTTGGAAGCTAAGCTTAGGGGTGGTCACAAACAGCAGCCCAGAGCTCACTGAGCATGTGAGTGTCACTGACATTTCTAACAGAATCCAAGATGGGGAGCTCCCGTGCTTAACTTTGAAGAACTGAACCTTTACGACTATAGTGATAGTAAACCTTTAGGCTGGTGCAGTAAGGTCAGTATATAAACTGTTATACTGTATATGTATATATAGCATTTTTAATCATATTCATTTTTAGAGTTCAGTTATCCTTTAAGCATATTTGATTTCCCATGAGCCTCTACCACCTACTCCATGAGTTGCTCAGTTGAAGCTATACTGAGCGGTGATTAATTATGTGATTCATTTTGACATTTTCATCCTATGAGAGTGCTGGCCTTATATTGCTTTGGAAGTATATAGACCCCTTACCCTCTTCCAGAAACCCGTTGTCTGAAAGCTCCAAATTACCGGAAGGCCATCTCCCATACAGCCAATTTTAAAATTAAAAATCATTTTTAAAACGGATTTCCTTTTTCTCTGTAAAAATAAAGCAGTACCTTGTACTCGATAGTGACTAAGCTGCATGAATCCTTATTGGTGGCAAAATATTGGGTTAATGTAATGTTTAAATAATTGTTAGCAGAATTAAGGTATAGTGACGCCAAGCATTCTGCATTAAAGATCCTGTACACATATTATTATCTGTATACAGTGGCTTGCAAAAGTATTCGGCCCCCTTGAACTTTTTCACATTTTGTCACATTACAGCCACAAACATGAATCAATTTTATTGGAATTCCACGTGAAAGACCAATACAAAGTGGTGTACACGTGAGAAAGTGGAAGGAAAATCATACACGATTCCAAACATTTTTTACAAATAAATAACTGCAAAGTGGGGTGTGCGTAATTATTCAGCCCCCTGAGTCAATACTTTGTAGAACCCCCTTTTGCTGCAATTACAGCTGCCAGTCTTTTAGGGTATGTCCCTACCAGCTTTGCACATCTACAGACTGAAATCCTTGCCCATTCTTCTTTGCAAAACAGCTCCAGCTCAGTCAGATTAGATGGACAGCGTTTGTGAACAGCAGTTTTCAGATCTTGCCACAGATTCTCGATTGGATTTAGATCTGGACTTTGACTGGGCCATTCTAACACATGGATATGTTTTGTTTTAAACCATTCCATTGTTGCCCTGGCTTTATGTTTAGGGTCTTTGTCCTGCTGGAAGGTGAACCTCCGCCCCAGTCTCAAGTCTTTTGCAGACTCCAAGAGGTTTTCTTCCAAGATTGCCCTGTATTTGGCTCCATCCATCTTCCCATCAACTCTGACCAGCTTCCCTGTCCCTGCTGAAGAGAAGCCCCCCCAGAGCATGATGCTGCCACCACCATATTTGACAGTGGCGATGGTGTGTTCAGAGTGATATGCGGTGTTAGTTTTCCGCTCCACATAGCGTTTTGCATTTTGGCCAAAAAGTTCCATTTTGGTCTCATCTGACCAGAGCACCTTCTTCCACATGTTTGCTGTGTCCCCCACATGGCTTGTGGCAAACTGCAAACGGGACTTCTTATGGTTTTCTGTTAACAATGGCTTTCTTCTTGCCACTCTTCCATAAAGGCCAACTTTGTGCAGTGCACGACTAATAGTTGTCCTATGGACAGATTCTCCCACCGGAGCTGTAGATCTCTGCAGCTCCCCCAGAGTCACCATGGGCCTCTTGGCTGCATTTCTGATCAGCGCTCTCCTTGTTCAGCCTGTGAGTTTAGGTGGACGGCCTTGTCTTGGTAGGTTTACAGTTGTGCCATACTCCTTCCATTTCTGAATGATCGGTGGAACAGTGCTCCGTGGGATGTTCAAGGCTTTGGAAATCTTTTTGTAGCCTAAGCCTGCTTTAAATTTCTCAATAACTTTATCCCTGACCTGTCTGGTGTGTTCTTTGGACTTCATGGTGTTGTTGCTCCCAATATTCTCTTAGACAACCTCTGAGGCCGTCACAGAGCAGCTGTATTTGTACTGACATTAGATTACACACAGGTGCACTCTATTTAGTCATTAGCACTCATCAGGCAATGTCTATGGGCAACTGACTGCACTCAGACCAAAGGGGGCTGAATAATTACGCACACCCCACTTTGCAGTTATTTATTTGTAAAAAATGTTTGGAATCATGTATGATTTTCATTCCACTTCTCACGTGTACACCACTTTGTATTGGTCTTTCACGTGGAATTGCAATAAAATTGATTCATGTTTGTGGCTGAAATGTGATAAAATGTGGAAAAGTTCAAGGGGGCTGAATACTTTTGCAAGCCACTGTACATATTAGATACAAGGATTCTGATGGATTGACAGGTCTGTCATCACCTGCTGTGTATTTTAATTTCCTGAATATCTGTGATGTTATAAGTTGTTATGGCATACACATTAGCTCAGGACTGATTGATGATATTAAGATCCCATTCTGTTTCCGAATGATACAGTGCAGGCTTACTACAGTGATCCAGCCTTATCCCACATCCAAATGGTTCATGCTACAAAAAAACATCTGCTATCTATTATCTGAAAACTATGTTTTTTTACATTATAGATTCCTTTTATTGTGGGACAATAAAACAGACAATTCCTATTTTCTGTATGTTCTTGCATTCGTTGAGCTGATAACAGTTATTATAATCCAAAGAGAGGTTTCACTGTTGAATGTGCAAATGCCGGTCTAACAACTGCAATTCACTGCCATCCAGTGTTGAAAATGAGCTGGAATCAAGTGAAAATTTAGCTTATTTACTTGTAGATTTCTTTGCTTTTATCTGGACATAGACTTGGTCTGACTCCACATGTAGCGTAAGTAGGATTTATATTATATATATATTTTTTTACAAATTAACCTGTTCAATCCAGTCTGTGTTTCCATTCCAGTGCACAATGCTTCACTTCTTAGCAACATATGCTTTTCATTAGAGAAATGATTTCTCCTTTTTCCTCCCTTCCATTATACATGAGACGGATGACCCTTCAGAAAAAAAAATATCCCAAGAAACAATGTGTGGGTTTCTTCCCATATTATTAACACTGGTAAAATGATTTCTTATTTTGTGAATTTCTGGCCTGCTAAGTTACATACGAGCTAAAGCAGTCACTTTAAATAGATCATTATAGAGAAATTCCATGACAATTTGCTCCCCATTCAATGGACTGCTACCATCTGTGTGTGTGTGTGTGTTTGGGGGGGGGGGGGGGGGTATTAGTAAAAGAGAAAATATGCCAAAATCTATGTAACGTGAGTCATTCATACCTCATCTACCCCTCCCCCGACTAATATTGCTATTCCTTTCTTTCTGGCTCCCATGCTCTAGCATATACATTTGCTTGCTGTTATAAAAGTATTTATACCTGAACACAATATTTCATGATATATATATATATATATACTTGTAGGATGTGCATTCCAGCTCACTGTGCATTCCAGCATTTCAGGCCATGTTGGAAGGATTTTGAATAGTGATGAGTGAATCTGTCCTGTTTGGATTCCGCAGTGAAACCTGGCAAAAAAATTCACTCATCACTAATTTTGAAAAAAGTACAAACTGAAATACCCAATGTTTAAACACAAAAAAGGTGACATCATCATTTGCATATATTAATTAATCAATACCATCACGGAATGAGTTAAACACAGTCATCCAATGCAATTCTTCAGTGTATTTCTGTAGTGAATAGTGTTTAATCTGGATACAAATTTTCACCACTAGGTGTCACCATATGTGCATACATATTTCTTATTAAACTCCAAAAGATGTGCTTTATATATATATATATATCTATATATAGTCAAAAATGTTAGAACTGTCACATCCACTAGACAGATTTCTATAACAGGCAAGGAACCACACTCAAAAGCCTTTTAAGGCAATGGCACACAAGGAGACTTATCACCTGCAAAGGTGGTTCGCCTTTAAGTTAACTTTTATGGGTATATTTATTATGCTGTGTAAAAAGTGGACTGAAAAATTACTGATGATGTCAGTCATTGCAGCCAATCAGATGTTTTGTTTTGGTTTTCTAACTGTTGAAATGTAATTGCTGATTGGTTGCCCTGGGCAACATCACAGGTAATGCTTCACTCCACGTTTTACACAGCATGATAAATATACCGTGTTTGATAGAATGGCCAGCTTTTCAGTTGGTCTATATTATTTATTTGTTATAGTTTTTTTTTAAATTATTTGCCGTCTTCTTCTTCTAACTCATTGCAGCTTTCAAATGGGGGCCACTGACCCCAGCAGCCAGAAAAATATTGCTTCTTGAGGCTACAGTTTATTGTTATTGTTAGTTTCCACTTTCCATAATTTATTTTTGTATTCAGGTCCTCTCCTACTCATATACCGGTCTCTCATTCAGACCATTGTCTGGTCGCTAAGGTAATTTGGACCCTAACAACCAGCTGCTGAACTCCAAATTGCAGAGCTGCTGAACAAAAAACTAAATAATTTAAAAAAAACTACAGATAATCAAAAATAAATACCAATTCAAATTGTCTCAGAATATCACTCTCTACATCATAATAAAAGTTAACTCAAAGGTGAACAACCCATTTAACTACCATTGTGATCACGCATGTAAAACACTTGCAGTGATCTGATCTAATCACATTCCATTCACCTAAGGCTGATGCCACACCAGGCGTAGGGCTGATTTTTTCGGCAAGCAGAAAAACGCTTGCCGAAAATTCAGCCCTACGCCTGCTACTTGTGCCTGCACCTGAATGAATGGGATACGCTCGGGTGCAGGCACATGTAGCCGATATACGCATGAAAACGCGTGAGAATGCAAAGTCTCGCGTTTTCATGCGTATATCGGCTACATGTGCCTGCACCCGAGCGTATCCCATTCATTCGGGTGCAGGCACAAGTAGCAGGCGTAGGGCTGAATTTTCGGCAAGCGGAAAAACGCTTGCCGAAAATTCAGCCCTACGCCTGGTGTGGCATCAGCCTAAGTTCAAGGAAGGCTAATTTCAGGAGGTTTGGCAGCCATGAGTAGCACAGACTTCCCACAGGTGACAGATATTTTAATTTACCATTGCCCTTAAAACGTGAAAAAAAGTGTTTATTGACAAAGCTATATATTTGGTGGCCAGTGTTAAAGGGGTGAGGTGGCAATCCTAGTCACCAGGTGGCGCTGTTGGGTAGGGGAAGTCCCCAGGAGAAGTTATATAAGGGGGAGAGCAGGGTACCACTTCCTCTTTATCTCATGAGAAGGCACAGAGCACAACATTGGGGAGCCTGAGGCCTGCCATCTCAGAGAGGTTCCAAAGAGAGTAGTTAAATCAGATAGCAATAGGTGGAGCTCATTGGTGGAGCTCGCTGCAGGTGGTGAGAGTTAGTGATAGGTTATATAGTCAAGCAGTTGAGGCTTCACTGAGGAGTGAGGAAGAGACCAGTGTCCGGGCAGTACCCCTCCCAGATAGGGACCCAGTGGAAGAGAGGCTAGGCTTAGTAGGGCCTAGTGTCTCTATTCCACATAAAATATTACAGAGCACTAGGGAATGCACTTTTAGAGGGCCAATAGGGGGACCAGAGAGTGCTTTTAAAGAAGTGGTGGGAAGCCACAAAATGTGTCAAGCAGATGGTCCTTTGATGTTTCCACTGTGTTTTTAATATGGATAATATAGAATAATTTTTAATGATACCAGCGCTTTCCCTAGCCCTAGTGCTCCGTAAACACTATGGGGCGTATTTATTATGCTGTGTAAAACTAATTCGCAGTAAAAAGCTGTGTAAAATAAATGGAAAAGATCGCCATCTGAACGCCGGATACTACGCCGGATATTACGCCGTTATTTTCCATAAGTTCCGGTGGAAGAAAAAATGCGTAAAACAATTACGCCGATTTTACGCCGTTTTTATGCCATTTTTACACGGCAAAGCCTGGCAATGTGTGGCGAATTTTCTCGCCATTTTTTACACAGCATAATAAATATGCCCCTATATGTGGTATTGATTATATGCAGGGGTGGTGCTGCCATGAGGCGAGTTGCCTTAGGCGGCAGTGCTACGCAAGTTACTATGGGTACCAAAAACCCTGTTTTTCAAAACGGGAAATTCATCTCTTCTAATGCCGGAAGCACAATTGCGCTCTCTGCGCTAGCGATGTGGTCCCCCTTATTCCTCTCTGGCGCAGTATACATGTAGCATGGTGCCTGGTGTAGGTAAGTGCTCCCACAGTCCCTAATACCTAGTGTCTTGATTGCAAGGTTGGCCCCTGTGCTGAAAGTCTGTAAAAAGTACAGCATTTGTGGCCTGAAGAAAGAGGCAGGGAAGGCAAGTAACAGGCTGGGGCCCAGCGAGGGGTACAATGCTCAGTCACAAGGAATCTGAGAGATACTGCCATGTAGTGCGCAGCATGAAATTACTGTTTTTCCATATTTTAACCAATGGAGAAACACTTAATAAACCCAAATTGCTAAGTATTTTTTTTTTTACCAGAAAATGTACATTTCAGCATTTTCTGAATGAAGACATAGCTAGCCTGTACTAGGCTGTAACTGGTGCTGTGATTAGGTTTTCCTTCATATCAGTATATGATAAAGATGAAGGGATAGTTCACCTTAAAGTTAAATATTAGAATGTTATAGAATGGCCAATTCTAAACTTTCTTCAGTTCATCCTCATTTTTAATTTTTATAGTTTTGTTTATAGTTCATTAGCTATTTGCCTTCATCTTCTGCCTTTTTCCAGCTTTCAAATGACCCCAGCTGCCAATAAACTATTGCTGTGTGAGGATACAATTTTATTGTTATTGTTACTTTCTATCACTTATATTTCCATTCAGTCCCCCTACTATTCATATTCCATTATTTAAACCACTTTCCGGTTGCTAGTGTAAATTGCACCACCTGGAGAGCTGCTACATATAAAACTAAATAATTCAAAAACCACACAAAAAAGAAGGAAGACCAAACTGCCACAAAATACTGTTAATGTCATACTAGAATTCAAGTTAAAAGTGAACTACCCCTTTTAAGATACTTTTTATACTTTGGAACAGGAGAGGATATGTTCATTGTGATAGGTTGGTTGAATAGAACAGCATTAGCAGATGACATAAAGCTCCCCTCTGCCACCTAGTGGTAACATTCTTGATGGCATGTGGCTGATGTTACCAGTTTGATAATATCCATGTTGGAAAGCGGCTTTCGAAACAATAAAGTACCATGCAAATATACAGCTCAGTGTAGTTTGCATTCCCTTCCTTTCCTTTGGAGGCTCAATGACTGTGTTATTCTGCACAGGATGCATATTGTATCTGTATTTATACATCGGGCCCGGTTACACAGTGGGAGCTGCCACTCTGGTCGCTCAAGTGAGGTTTATTGCTACCAGCATCTACAACTGATAAGCATAACTTGCCATCAGCATCTTGCTATTAGTTTTCAACAAGCTTGAAATGGAAATAATGTACCTTTGTCAACATTTAATAATCGTAATCAAACTGCACCGTAATCTGTATGCAGAATGAATATTCTTCAGGAAGATGTTACCTACCAGTGACAACTGGTCACTGATTGTTTCACTACTAAATCACTTATAGTTTTAAGCTGGCCATACACATTAAGAATTTTCAAAGATTGTTTCAGGATAAGCTTGGTCCTAAAATAATGAAATAATCTTTAAAAGTATTTGTCCATCAACGAAAATGACCATTTCAAGCGATATCATCTAGATAAAGCTGGGAATACTATCTGCTTGGTCCTGCAAACAATTGGACAACGGCAAATTCTATTAACAAAAATTTTCAAACCTTCCCGAACGATGTACGATCGTTTGGTACCCACTAACCTTACGATCATTTGACAGTTTTGTCAGACCACACTAAAAATTGGTCGTTAAGGAGAGAAAAATCCTAACATGAATGGCCAGTTTAACTTTCATAAATACTGGAATGAGAGTTACAGGAGTGTTCTCCCAGCTTCCACTAGATGGCACTTTTGTACATGTTACTAGGTGAAAAAGCAAGTGATGGAGAGAGTTTTCTCATTCTAAAATTAATGCATTGAAACAAATAAGCTCATTAAAACTCATTACAGACTACAGGTATTTAACAACGTGCCAATCAATATATATTCTCACCCTAATGTTTAGTATGTAGGAGTTTAATGTTGAAATTGTTTCTCATTATGCAATTCTTCTAGAACAGAGGAGCTCACATTTACATTAGGATCTGATTATTAGGAAAATATTTTATACAGTTTAATGATGACGCTAAGAATAATTATATAAACACTGTCATTTTCAGCAGACAAACGATGGGAAGCATTTAGAAGAATATGCTTAAAGGGAAAGTCCACAGTTCAGTGCAGAAACCTTCAGTTTGTGGACCCTAGCTGCTGGAGGATGCTGGGAATTATATCTTACCTAACAGGTTACACTTAATGACCAGTTACACTATAGAGGTCAAATATTTATTTAGATTTAAATGTTATATGGGTAACTTACAACCAGGGGTGCTCCTGCCATGAAGTAAGGTGAGAACCTTGCCTCAGGTGGTAGCACCCCAAAAGTTACCAGGGGTGGCAAAAAGTCTGTTTTTTGGCCTGAATTCCTCTTCACACTACATGAACCAGTATCTCAAGTGGATCATTATCTCTCTGGGGCTGGTTGATGTCTCTGTGCTAAAAAATGAGATAGGAGACCCACATTTGTGCCCCACGAATACAGCATTGCCTATGTTTAACAGTGCTGTATTCAAGGGGGTTGGGTGGAGGCAGGCATGTATACCCCTATTCTCCTGATTTTCCCAGGAATTATATTTGTATTTTTTCTGACCTTTAGGCTCACAGTGTAATGCAACCCCTTTTTCACCTTGTTCCATTTTGAAGTGATGGATTCTAGGACCCACCCTGCTTTTCAAAGAGTCCTGTGCACCAACCACTATCAAAAGCAGAGGTACTTCAACTCCAAGAATTCATTCACAATGGGGTAAGGTGAGGGTGGGTTTGTGTTACACTGTTTGCCTATGGGGGGTTGGGAAATGGTTCCTACAAGTCAGAGATCAGCTATCATGGAAGCTCCATACATTCACATATAAACATTTCTAAACCTTACATTTGATTTTTAGGGTTCATTAAGCAGTACAAAAACTTTCCATTTTTGTTATTGCTGGTTCATTAAATTGTATACAAGATGCCTACAGAGGGCCTGGTTCCATTGTTCCATAGTCAATTTGGGTTAAAAAAAGACAAAAGAATGTCAAGTTCAACCTCTCCAAATGATCCCCAATATATACAAACCTATCTATATACTCCCATATACAGTATAAACTATATACCAATATGTATACTAACTGTAGATATTAGTATCACAATAGCCTTTGATACTATGCTTGTTCAAGAACCCATCCAGGCCCCTCTTAAAGGCATTAACAGAATCTGCCATTACCACATCACTAGGAAGGGCATTCCACAACCTCACTGCCCTCACTGTGAGGAGCTACTGACTCTGCTTCATTTTCTCAAGTCTAAAGTTGCTGGGGGAGTAGTGACCCTAAGAACCATGTAACAGATTCAATTCCAAGCTGGACAGATGCAAAATGAGAAGTTAAATTAAAAACCGCAAACGATACAAACGTAGCTAATTGCCTCAGAATATCTCTATATAAATCATACTAGAACTAAAACTGCTGTTTTTCTGCAGTTGACCTTGTTCCCAATGGCGCTGTCGGCACAGTTACAGAGGTTGACATGACAGAGAAAACAAAAGATTCAATATGCTAGGATAAATAGCTGCAGTTCCATTATTCCTCACTCCTACTGACTCGGAAGATGTTATCGCTCTTGCTAGTCTTTTAGAATATTTTATATGGCACAACATGTTACAGTGCAAGGACGCTCTAGTTTTTACACTGGCGGGCGGGGGGGTTGTTATTGCTCAACATGATTTTTTTAAAGCTTCAAATTAAAAAGTGTTTACTTTTACCTAAGAGCAACGTTTTATATAATGAAAAGCTGTGTATTGAACTACTTCTGTTACTTTCTAGCAAAAGAATAATATTTACTTGCCTTAAAGGGGTTGTTCACCTCTGCGTTCACTTTTAGTATGATATATAGATAGGCCAGGATAGGTTTGTGTGAGTTGGGGTACCCTTGTAGGGGTTGAACTTGATGGATGGCCAGGATAGGTTTGTGTGAGTTGGGGTACCCTTGGAGGGGTTGAACTTGATGGACTTTGGTCTTTTTTCAACCCACCTTAACTATGTTACTATGTAGAGAGCGCTATTCTGAGACAATTTGCAATTGGTCCTCATTTTTTTATTATCTATGGCTTTTGAATTATTTTACTTTGTTCAGCTACTCTCTAAATTTCAGCAGTTATCTAGTTGCTAGGTTCCAAATGACCTTAGCAACCAGAAAGTGGTTTGAATTAAAGACAGGAATATGAATAGGAGAGGGTCTGAACAGAAAGATAAGCAAAAGAATAATATTTACTTGCCTTAAAGGGGTTGTTCACCTCTGTGTTCACTTTTAGTATGATATATAGATAGGCCAGGATAGGTTTGTGTGAGTTGGGGTACCCTTGGAGGGGTTGAACTTGATGGACTTTGGTCTTTTTTCAACCCACCTTAACTATGTAACTATGTAGAGAGCGCTATACTGAGACAATTTGCAATTGGTCCTCATTTTTTTATTATCTATGGCTTTTGAATGATTTTACTTTGTTCAGCTACTCTCTAAATTTCAGCAGTTATCTAGTTGCTAGGTTCCAAATGACCTTAGCAACCAGAAAGTGGTTTGAATTAAAGACAGGAATATGAATAGGAGAGGGTCTGAACAGAAAGATAAGCAATACAAAAGATAATAAATATAGTAACAATAACAATAAAATTGTAGCCTCACAGAGCAATAGTTTTTTGGTTGCTGGGGTCAGTGACCCCGAGTTGAAAGCTGGAAACAGTCCGAAGGCAGTGGAAAATAATTAAAAAATATAAAATATATATAATAAAGACTAACTGAAAAGTCGCTTAGAACTGGCCATTCTATAACATACTAAAAGTTAACCTAAAGGTGAACAACACCTTAAATAATTAAAGGTGCAAATGTATTATTGTTATTGAAAAAGCACACTCACATATACTGTATATGTATGCATAGCTTTATTTGTATAGTGCTACTAATAGCAGGGCCAGGGGTAATTTGCAATAAAGAGGGGGCTCTGGGCACGTACCTCTTCTGCCTATCCCTTGTTTGTCTTTCTAAAGCTTCTCCACCGCCTGACAATACATGATGGATGGAACACTCTCCTCACCATCGCTCATTGCTTCCAGTTTGAGTTGTGATCCTGACAGCACCCTCATGCTGCTCCTCAGCAACCCCCCCAACTTGTCATTGTCATCAAGGATGGGCAGTTTGCCTTGGGTGCCACTTATGCTGGGCCTGGCTCTGATTACTAGGCACAGCACTGTACACCCATGGCAAAGAGTTATTATAAAACATCACTGTTTGAACCATTATATAACAAGATACCAGTCAATAAACTATTCTTATACACATAAGGTTACTTTAGAAAAAGGAAGAAACAACAATAGCAGTGAAGCCCCTAACTACCCTTTGCCCTGGGTGTAGCTGGACACCTAGAACAAATATGAAATTGCTACATAGTCAAGAGGTGCCATTCTTCAACCTTCTATCTAAACCTGATAATAATCTATTGCCCCATGCTGTATTCTTGGTAATGCCCACACAGCAGTGTTGTATACAGTTGTATACAGTCTATCAGGGTACTGCCCAATGAACGCAGCAGCGTTGTATGCTCATACAGTCTATCAGGGTACTGCCCAATGAACGCAGCAGCGTTGTATGCTCATACAGTCTATCAGGGTACTGCCCAATAAACGCAGCAGTGTTGTATACTCATACAGTGTATCAGGGTACTGCCCAATAAACACAGCAGCGTTGTATACTCATACAGTGTATCAGGGTACTGCCCAATAAACACAGCAGTGTTGTATACTCATACAGTGTATCAGGGTACTGCCCAATAAACACAGCAGTGCACAGAAGGACTTCTCTATTTACTGTAGCTAGAGATTTTCCAGCAATTTCCTCCAAGAAATCAAGACCCCTTGCTTCCCTTTTCTATAGCGCAATCAAAGAGCCACTTGCAAATGCCATTTGTATGCCAGCTTCTCCATGACATTAAGTCTTGAAAATTGAGAAGAAGTCTTGCAAACAAGAATCTATTTCATTTTAATCCAACAGTGACAGTTCCTCCTGTACTGTGACCTTTCCGTGTCATTTCTCATACAGTCTTACCCGGCAGCATGAAAAAAATCATGACATTTGGAATCAAATCCAATGCGTTTGGACTGATGATGATCATTATTTCTGTATCTCACATCTTTTATACATAAAAAGACTATGTGAGCAGTAAAAGCTGACAAATTGTGTGGCAGATAACTTGTTACTGGTGCGGCAGATATAGGGCTTTGCTTTCTATTGTGTTTATTTTACAGAACTGCTTGCTTACTAAAATATTTAACTCTTTTGACTCTCCAGCTCTGCACCTAAGGACAAAAGCATACATATAATGTAAATATAACAATGTAAATATACATATATGTAAAGTCAGTTTTATTTAGCAATATAAATACCATATAAACTGCTTCTCCTATAAACTCTTTAGTTGAATTGAAAGAATGAATAAGGATACAGTTGCTCAAAAGGCTCTTAATATAAACAGTTTGGACATGTCTACATAAAACCTCTTTTATAGAGGCCAGTCTAGTAGCACATTTTTATTTACTGTAGGCTTTCAGGGTATTGCCATAAAAATCAAGCCTAACCAGCATGTAAGGCAGGTAGTGCTGTAATACTGAATATACGTATTGAATTAAATGCAGTGATTTTCTGGCATATCTGAGGTTAATGTTCTCATTATCCATCTTATGCAGTGACCTTACTGGTATAGCATTATTGCAGTTCTCATCCATTTCTGCACCACTTTATTGCTGGATGTCTGGAGTTAATATGCTCATTTTCCATTATGGTTAAAGAGAGTAGCAAAGGGAAAGGCCTTATAATGTTGTACATTTTGGGGGGCCCAAAGCTTCACTTTTGCCTTAGGCCCCATATTTTGTTGAGACAGCTTTAATTGTCATTGTAAGGTAAGGGGGACAAAGGTTGTGAGGGGTGATGTTGAGGCCCCAGCAGTGAGTGTGCTTATGTGTTCAGTGGGCCCCTGGGGTGAGATTCTTGGTGGCCCCACATACCCCACGTATTCCCAAGTTGCTGATTATGTATTAACAGTGGAAGAGAGCTAAATGATCAGCACAGCATGCTTCCTTTGGCTATTTGTTCTGCATATGCTCCTAACCGCATTGAATCAGCACATCACAATGTCGCAATATGTGCTTGCATGCTGACAGTTTTTACAGATCTTCTCAGGGTAACCAATGCGCCCAACTAAGTGGGATCCATAAAAAAACTTGGTACACTGTGTAAAATGTTAGTGCATCTCACCAATTGGCAGCAGGTCAGTAACGTGATTGGGTATAGAAAGAGCGGATCCCAGAGAGGTGGGGTCTCTAAGAAGTAAAGATGGGGAGAGGTACCCCACTGTGTGAAACATCGCAAGGGCAAACATTGCAATTTAGGAATAACATTCACCAATGTAACATTGCAACACATTTTGGGATTTCGTCATCTACAGTACATATCATAAAAAGATTCAGAGAATATGAAGATATCTCTGTACTTGAGAGACAAGGCTGAAAGTCAATACTGGATGGCCGTCATCTTCTGGCCCTTAGATGGCACTGCATTAGAAACAGACAAGGCACTGTAGCTGTATTAATATATATAATTATTAATGATAAAGGTTATAGTAAAATGACAGAAATGTTGGATCTCACATGTAATTAAAATAAATACGTTCATTTTCCTTAGAACTTGTGAAGTACAGAAATGTTCTTTATAATCATATAGTTTACTAGCTTTTTGCAGTTTGCTGTCCGTGGCAGATGGAGTTTATATACAATATAAACATATCTATAAATTAGGTTTCAGTCTGACCCCTGGATCAGTCTGGCCCCTCATAAATAAAAGCTTGACAGGAGGGAGTATAGGAGTGGAAACACGTGAGTTCAGAGATGAATGCAAACTAAAAATATGTGGTAGATTGATTTGTTCTGTGATAAATATAGATGCAAAGTAGCAGTGGCTCGTTTCTAAAAGTCTATAACTAAAAATGCCAACAGAGCATGTCATATGAACTTAGAGTTAAGTGAGGCCTTACTCACAGTTTTTTTTTTTTTAGTTTTTTCTGTTTTAGAATGACATTTAAAGGAGAACTAAGCCATTAAAATGAATATGTCTAGAAATGCTGTTATTTTATATAAGGAATGTACTGAACCAGCCTAAAGGTTCAGCATTACTATAGTAGTAATGAACCATGCCTTCAAAGTTGTCCCATGGGGTCACCATCTTGGATCAGTGAGGGGTGTCAGTGACAATCACATGTTCAGTATGCGCTGAGCAGCTGCTGAGAAGCTGAGCTTAGGGGTCATAGCAAATTATTAAGCATAAAAAGAGGCTGGCCTATCATATAAGTTGATGCTACAGGGCTGATTATTAAATACAAATGCCATTTGCACTGGTTTGAAAGCAGTTTTGTACTAATAATCTACTTTATTTACTATCAGCCTTATCTTGTGTCTTTCATATTAATAACATACTCTTCAAAATATTAATGTACATAAAAAGCTCCCTATAGGTCACACTGATCATTTCTTTGCTGATAGCTCTGCTTTTGTAAGTAATTGTTACTTGGAGTTCCTAAATCTGACTGTCCCTTCCCAACCTGTCAGTTATAGCTTCTAAGGGCTGTGGCAGATGGGGAGATTAGTTGCCCACGACAAACCTCCCTTGTCGCGGGCGACTAATCTCCACGATATGCCATCCCACCAGCTTGAATGTAAATTTCCGGTGGGATGGCATATGCCTTGAGAGGAAACTTCCGCGATTTCGGGAAATTGCGGCACCGCATATGCCATCCCACCGGTGATTTACATTTGCGGGCGACTGATCTCCCCGTCTGCTCCGGCCCTAATGCTAATGACCTACTGCTGTACAAATATGGCAGCCCCCTCATAAAGGATCATAAGGTATTGGTAATGTAATAGCATTGGGAAAATACTTTTATTGCAAAATTCTAAAACTCGTACAAAGCTAATGTTATGATAGATGTAAAAAAAAGTTTTAATTTCTGGTGGCAGTATCTCTTTAAGGGTTATGTTGCCTTGGGCTGGTATAACAGCACAAAACATAATGTACAACATTTCTAGCCTACTCCTTTAGTTAGGCTTTAGTTCTCCTTTAAGAATTTAAATATTGGAGAATTCCCTGCCAGACAGAAGAACTATAGTAGCCACATGAATAACTGGGGAAAGGTTTTCAAAATAAAATATCAATGTATCTCACCAGTAGCTGCTCTGCCTTGCTACACATATTATTTTCTAGGGGTAAAAGATGGCTTTAGTTGAGTAAATTGTAATGTAAGTGATAATATTTTTTGCAATAAATGTGCATTTAGCTCAATGTAATCGCCAATTTCTTTTTCCTTAATAATATGATTTTGCATACAAGCCACTCTACGCAATAATTTTGGATTATGTCAATTGCTCACAATATTACATTTACTAAAAGGAAATATGTTAGGGAAAATGTCACAGAGCTAATTTAGCTGTTGGGCATTATTGCAAAAGATTTAACAATTACCATTCTACATCTTATGAAAACATTACAGCGCTTTTGCTGGGTCCCAAAGTAATGATTCAATATTATATTAAAAATGCCCAGAGAACTGCAATAAGTTCTCTTACTATGAATCACCAAGGAATTTCTGCATTCACAAATCATATCAATGTGAAACAAGTTTAAAAGTGGCAAAGCTCAGTATTTATGCAGCCAGACCTACTCTTGGTGGAATGCAGCTAGCATGGTTCTTCTCACTTTTGCTGTAGAGATTGTCTGTCATTTGTTTTTATATACTCTGGTCTTTGTATATATTTTGCTGCCACTTCTATGTGTAGGTATGTCTTAATCCTAACCATATTCTCTATCCTTGGTATATAAAGAATAAGTTGTTGGTACCTGGAGGTTACTCTATTAACTCTTTGGTAGCAGCTTGCCCCTGTTTAGGTTTCACCATCTCAATTTACTGTCCCTAAAAATGGTGGGTCTTCTTGGAAAATGGGGGTGGTTTGGGATAAATGGTATGACTTAGTTTAACTGGACAGTATAAATTGTATATTAAGGCAAAAGTAGCTTTAGGAGCAAAGCAAGTGAAGCTATAAGCAAGGCACATTAACAAAGAATAAAAAGCAAGCTTGTTGGCCATGCAGTAGAAATGATACTGAGCTATGATTTAAACAGGACGGGTACAAAATGGGAGTGGAAGAGATCATTCAGTAGAGTACTAATGGCTACCATGGTATATAGATGTTACAGTGTACTTCTTCTTGCCACCTAATAAACTGATTGACTACTGAGACCCACTGTATGTTCCGTGTTTGCTGAGGTTTTCCCAACTGCAAGAAAAACCTTAAAATGAATGTGCACTTGTAATATAAGGTATCTAAGTAATTATGCATTCCTGGTAGATTTGATTTACTCACTGCTAAAGACTTCAAGTAAGCTGAACTCACAGCTGTATTAAATATGGGATTTGCATGGTTACCCCCTTCTTTGGTAGTCTCTCAGCACCATAACATGTATAACGGAACCCAAAGCACTTTCTTTTGAAACCTTTTTTAAACATTGGTTCTAATATTGAAAGAGAAGAATAACTTCCTTTATAGTTCTGTACAACATTTACACCAATTTGAATTCCATCACTAGAAGTGTGGTTGCCCCTCAAATATCTCCTGGAGCAAGTGCAAGTGTAAGCATGGGCCTTGCATAGGGGATGCATAGCACTGGGCATCAAATGTAAAATAACCTACTCTAATACCAAGTATATAGTATAATAAAGATTCTTTAATACCAAGTTATACAGTATAATACAGATTTCACAATACATTGCCAATGAAGATAATGTAATAGACAGAAATAAAACAAAATCACAATAACAATATACTAAAGCAGGAGCTTAGTTTCACAAATGTATGACCCCTGCACTGCCACTAGCGTAGATATCCCATCTCTGGCTCAGAGGCTTGAACAAGGGTTTGTTGCATGGGCCATAAATCCTAAAGCAATAGACATAAGTGTCAGACAAATGGGTATACAGTATATATTTTACCCTTATCATGTCTTCAGCACTTTATAGAGCAGTTATATATATACTATAATGGACTGGCCAGATATTACTGTGGTTAGCATTACTGACTTCCACATCTTGAACCTTGAACCTAATCAGGGCACCATCTGCATGGAGTTTGTATAGTTGACCTTAGTTTTGCTTGGGTTTCCTCTCACTAGCCAAAACATATTGGCAGGTTAACTGGCCTGTGTGGCTTTTGACCCTAATATCTCTGTGTTTGTCTGATAGAGGTACTTCTGATTCTAATAACCACTGGGGTGACATAAGAGTTGGGCCCACTGGGTACCTGACTCAAAGGCCCATCACCCAGTCACTAAGTGCCCACCACCCAGCCAACCTCGTTCCCGCAGTGGTGACTGGGGGCAGCTGGCTTGTGGGAAGGTGGGTCTTACTGACCCTTTCCGACCCTCATGGCACCTACATGATTTATTAAACATTCAGTGTAAAGGCAGAAAATCTGAAGATTTAATATCGTAATAGTTATGCTTAACAAAAAGTAAAGGGAATAATCAGTAAAATGTGGTACATTGTTATTAATCTGGAGCTGCTTGTTTAATAGGGAGATTGCTAGAACAGAAGAAATCTGGCTCCACACTTGTGCTGCACCGTCATTTAGTTCTAGCTGCTAAACTGTGTTGTCAGCTCCCCAGGAACTGTCATGCCCTCTCCTAAACAACTTTTGTTCATCAAGAGCAAAATTCATTTAATCAATTCAATCAGTTCTTTTGTCCGACAATTTTTGTTGTTTACTTGGCACAGAAAAGGATAATGTAAGTCCACAGCCTTGTTTGAGTCCAACGTCTCTTTTGTGTAACTTGTTTTGTTGAATTTAGCAAAAACCTCAGTAGACCATTTTTTCTTATTACAGTAGTCTTTCTGTTAAATATTGACACAGAGCTTCGGATTTTCTGTAAATATAATATGAGCAGTGTAACTGTATTAATAATACAACAGAAAAGAGACATTAAGGTATATTTATCAGTGGGTAAAAATACAATGTCCCCAAGGCTATCCACAAATAACATTAGGATGTACACAAGGAATGTGCTTTTTGGAGTAGAGGTTCCAGAACTTTATGGAAAATTATCTCTTCTTTCTTTGATAACTAGACTTTCTTGCAAAAGGATCTAGGTTACAAGTACTCTGCAGATGCCTAATTCCTTCTTATGTGCTTGTTACAATATAATATATTTCAAACTCTTCTTTGGATGCAAAGTGGTATATGTGGGTATCGCTAGCTTTGTTTTTTTTATAGCAAGTAAACTTCTGTGTACATTTTTTTTGCCGCTTGTCATAACCAAAGGTTATATCATACCCTTGCATAAAGAAATCACATGTACCCAACTGGCTGACACTAATCAAACTTTTCTTAGGTTATTCATTCATTTTTACACTTTTTTCCCAGAATTCCAATGTAATTTCATCATTTGTGCCTGATAAAATCGGTGTCTTTCATACTTTCATACTGCCAGAACTAGTTTTATTATTTTAAATGTTAACATAGGTATGTGATCCGATATCCTGAAACCTATTATCCAGAAAGCTCTGAATAATAGGAAAATCACCTGCCATAAAGTCAATTTTAAGCAAATAATTCACATTTTTTCAAGTTTTTTCCTTTTTGTTTGTAATAAAACAGTACTTTGTACTTGATGGTAACCAACCTGTAGGATTCCATATAAGTGGCAAAATAATCCTACTGCGTTTAAATGCTTAGTAGACATAAGGCATGGCAGTCAAAATTATATTATGGAAAGATCCCTTACCCAGAAACCCCCGGTACTTGTATTATAAATGTGTCATAACATTTGAAGACCATATACAGGTATAGGACCCATTATCCAGAATGCTCGGGACCAAGGGTATTCCGGATAAGGGGTCTTTCCGTAATTTGGATCTCCACACCTTAAGTCTACAAAAAAATCAATAAAACATTAATTAAACCCAACAGGATTGTTTTGCACCCAATAAGGATTATTTATATATTAGTTGGGATCAATTACAAGGTACAGTTTTATTATTACAGAGAAAAAGGAAATCAATTTTAAAATTCTGAATTATTTGATAAAAATGGAGTCTATGTGAGACAGGCTTTCCGTAATTCGGAGCTTTCTGGATAACGGGTTTCCGGATAAGGGGTCCAATACCTGTACTGTATTTATACTTTATTCCAGCATGGAATTCTTTGGTGTTCTAAACATAAAGCATGTATTTACATCCAGTTCTGTTGATTTCTAAATAACACATTTCTATTTAGGATATTTTAGTCTTCATAACTTCTAGACCAGACAGTTTTCTTCATTTTTCTCAAGATTTTCACTGCAGGATGCAAAGCTCATATACTTTTATTGTGTGCAGCTCTGGGGCAAAATCATCATATATCAACTGCTTGTACCAGTGTTTTTATATCTAGCGCCAATGCTGCAGTAAAACTTATTACCGTGACTGAGAAATAATGCGCAGCATGTAGTGGCCAGACCTGACACTGAAAAGAGCTTCTCTCGCACATTGCCCCATACATTTATTTTGTGTGTGAGAAATTAGGTGCCCATTAAGAAAGATTTAGTGTCCCCACATGGGTAACCTTGGGTACCTCCTCCCAGAGATGACTAGCTTAACTTTGCTGATGTCAAGTGTTGGGAAGTCAAACTACATGGGTTTCTTTATTTTCTTTAAAAGAATAGACAACTCACAGATATGTTGCAAGTCCTAGTTATTCATGTTGAATGTTAGTGCACATATATGTAATAATAATTCTATTTGTAACCATGTTTGGGTTCTACCTTATACACTGATACCTAGATCCACAGAACAACCCTGTAGCTTGAATACATGGGGGAAAGGGGAATATTCTAACTAATATCCTTTCTTGTTGCCTATATCCCTCCATCCCTCCTATTAACAGCACAACTTTACTGGTATAACATTCTATATTGACCTAAAAGAAAAAATAAAGCCTGGCAATTCTTAGTAACACTTGAAGAGTTGGGACAAAGTAACACTGGTATATAATGGATTTTTAATGGTCCTTTATTTCACCCTTAACTACTGAAACAACAATATACCATTGGCAACAGACTAGTATATCTTCAGCAATGAATGACTGGATGGAACACTTATTTTTTCCAAGAAACTGATTAATTGATTTTTCAGACATATGACATAGTTGAAATACTATATTTGTCTAGCATTAATCTACCGATCAATATCAAATTACCTTGAAAGCAGTATGTCACCTATGAGAAATAAGAATTACACTGCATTTAGATAGCAGTAAAGACTTACAGTTTATGTGTAGATCAATACACCTGAACAGATGTGTATGATCTCCATCATTATGAAACAGAATGCTTCTAAAGGGTGTAAAGGGTAATTTGCCTTTTTTTGTTTTATAGATGCTACTGAGCAATCTGAGCAAAGTATATATATTTGCAATGGTTAATGTTCCTGACATTAAAATAGACACGCAGACAACTATATAATTAACAACTATCAATGCTTTCAGAGATATATTCTCTGGTAATATTGCTTTTCTAATAGGCCTTGCCTATAATAGGGTATTCTTAGTGTTACATGAAGGACTTTTGAAATTGTTTATTGGCTGCAGGAATAAAAATGTTATTTTTTACCCTTTTTTTAAATTATTTTAATACATTAAAAAATCTGGTAGGCAAAAAGGCAAAGAAAACACAAATCCCATAAAAAGGAAATATTGATTTCCACCTTTTTACTTTAAAGCATGAGTATACCATATGTGTGTGCCAGCACATTAGTCTTATATTGTGTATTGACTCTGAAATATTATGGCCTGAGAATACTGGCATTTATTATTACTATAGCATCAATAACTGACACATTTAGTAGCACTAACCGGTTCATTTATTTTTTTAGCCTTCCCCCAATTCACAGAATTCTTTTGATTGTGAGAAATATATGACCCTTATATACCTATAAATAAAGGGTCCCTAAACAAAACCTCTGGTTTCTTCATCAGATATTTCTGTAGGTTTTTAAACAGAGAACTAAAGTTTTGAAATTTTCTCCTTGAAGTGGTTGCTTCTGGCAGTTACACTGGGCAGCCTCAAGAGAACTTTGGTTGGATTAAATTTATTAAGTGGGAAAATGCAAAGGGTCTTGTCATTGATTCATATAGTAGGGTACTGTGTCAGGTGTGGGGCCTTAAACCTAGGGCACCCTGAAGGTACTCACTTGCCTGTAGTTGCAAATATCTAAAAATAATTAAACTGATATTAAAATCTGATCTGTTTGTATTTCCATTGTTAGACTAGTGTAGATAATTCCCCCCCCTCCTTTCTTTCTTCTGTAAGCTTTAAATAAAAAATAAGGAATATATATAAAATCTGATCTGTAAAGAGGAACACTACATTCTTTTCAGTGAAATACAAATGACTGTCAAATGTAGATGAATGACAACAATAAATCATCCAACAATATAATTTTACTTTACAGCATGGAGGATTAAAGTGTAGTACTGGGCAAAACCTGGTGCTGTTGCGTGCTGTTATATGTAGTGATGAGCAAATGTTTTCACCAGGCATGGATTCCCAGCGAATTTCCGCACTTCGCCATTGGCAAATTGTTTCACAAAACTTCCATGAAAATTTGCAGTGGAAAAACTTGTTGCGTGGATTTTTTTTGTTGCGCATCAAATTGGGCGGGGGCGACAAAAAATCATGCAACAAATGCGTTTCGCAAATTTTCTTGCAAAACAGGACAGATTTGCTCATCACTATCTGTTAATGCCTTTAAGAGGGGCCTGGATGAGTTTTTGAACAAGCAGAATATCCAAGGCTATTGTGATACTAATATCTACAGTTAGTATTACTGGTTGTATATATATAGTTTATGTATGTGAGTGTATAGATTGGTTAGTATAGGTTGTGTGCTGGGTTTACTCGGATGGGTTGAACTTGATGGACAATGGTCTTTTTTCAACCCTATGTAACTATGTAACTATGTATGTAACTAGTTATATGACAAAATCCTATGGGTCAGCTAAACTCAGGCATAACTAAAGGTGAAACTAAAGTTAACAGGCATGAAAGCTTATAAGATGAGAAGGTTAATAAAGGAATGTCACAGACAGGTCAACGTGACAGATACTGACCAGCAACTGACAGTCAAGACTGAACAGAGACATGACAACAAAGCAGAAATACAGCAGATGGAGGACAAGGACAGATAAAAACTACAGACAAGAACTAAAAGCAAGGGCACAACCAGAATCAGAGTCAGGGTCGGCATGCAGGGACAAGGGAAATACTCTTGGGACAGAGTAACAGAGTTTTAGTAACTAAAGTTCACCTATGTACAGGCAATAGCACAATGCAGATCTAGGGGAATAATGATTAATAACTTTGTTAATAACGATGTTTATTGTACGTAATCACCATTGCTTCCATTGTGACTAAGGCTACGCCAATTACAACTTTCTTAGAATCTGATTTTAAACAGGTTAATCATGATGAAACTGAGGTCATTCTCAAATTTCAACACATTGATGGACAAACTGTTATACTGTAAATGAGTGTGATGAGCAAATCTGTCCCGTTTGAAAAAATTAGCAAAACGCAGAAAATTACGCTCATGGCAAAAAAAATGATGCGCTGCTAATTTTTCCCAAAAAAATCCAACAATGGCAAAATGTGGACATTCGCTGTGAATCCATGCCTGGCAAAAATTTTCACTCATCCTTAGAAGTGAGATTAGCTTACATTTGCATTATTATACACAAATATCTGACCTTGTCCTAATAAATGTACCCCCTAATACACTATATATAGGAAACATCTGCTAGGAGGTCTTAGGCAATCATTGTACCTGTAAGATAATATAGTGGAGCTAAGACTACAGCACAATTAATCTTGCAAACTACTGCCTGCATCTACAGCATAGAGGCAAGGGCAGATGACAACAGAACACCACTATCAAGGTTTGAATTCCCCAAAGGACAGAAAAATAAGGAATTGTATCTTACGGAATAATCAATTTAGTGTTTTAGAGTGAAAAGGGACTTTCCTTTTTAAGGACTGCCTCAGAGGTGCTTTTCTTTCTTGCCTTCCTCTGTATCAGTAATAAACTTTTTTTTTACACAAGTGTGAACATGGTGGACAACATTCTCTTGTAAACCCCATTTACTATGATATTTTCCAGTAGAATAGGCAAGACCATGGAACTTGAGAAGAACCACCCATGCAAAAAATCTATTGATCTACTTATATGTAGGGATGTCTTCAGAATCAACATTTGTTTTATTTTCTTTGTTTTTGCGTGGGTGGTTCTTCTCAAGTTCCATGGTTCCATACTTAGATTAATGCAAACAATAATATACTAAATATAAACAATTATACACTACATTACATAAAAAATTACAGAAAGTATTTTCTTTTATATGTTGAAAATACAGAGCCATTAAGATTTATGGCCACCCTATTCATTTTAATGGACCTGTGATGGGGTTTTGGGTCCCATATGCACAATCCATGGCTGCTCCATCTGTCTCTTGAGCATTTTCCATAAACTGCCCAATACTTTTAAGGAAACATAAAATCCATCTTAAAAAGTTAAAGCAGAACTAAGTGTTTCTTCCATGCTTCAACTTAAACGTTTTCTTTGCTTGCTTTCTTATAGCAATCGCCAATCAAGTGGATCTTTGCCCCATGCAACCTTGAGGTGGGAGATATTGGGTTGATCAGATCGTTAGGTCCTCAGTCCAAACAATGGGATACAGGCCATCGGGATTTGGATTGCATCCCCGTCTCAGTGGAATTTTTAAACCTGTCTGATCAACATCTAGTCAATTTTATGCCAGATATTGGTTGGACAGGCTTGTCTGAGGGCCCCAAACATCAGAAAATAAGCTGCAGAAACACCCTGAATCAACAGCAAGAGCTGAATGAATAGGTCCTGTGCTAAATATACTTTTTGCCAATTGTTTTAATTGAGAAATATCTAATTTTAGAAATATCTATCTTCCTTTTGTTTTGGTACTAACCCAGAATATAAAGTCTTTTTTATGACAAAATACAGCTATGTAGCACAGTGTCCTTATATTTTACATTGGTTTCTATTTGGGTCACTACCTTAGCCTATCCTGCTTTGGGCTGTTATTCCAGAACTTACCAACCAATGCTTGCTCCTTGTCTGTTTTATCTGTGTCCTTACTTCGCTAGCTTGCTTACTAGAGCAAGTTACATTTAGTAGATCCAAATTGGGAAAACTGGTTAGCACTGATGCTCTCACATGAAGATTTTCAGTGGGACTGTATTGGATTTCACTTCTAATCCTTCACTTGTTTGATATTTGTTATAATTATGTTTCCTCTCATAACATTTCCTGGAATAATGTATGGTACTGTCTCCAGTACAAGACATAACAAGGCAACCATATCGCTGAACCGCTTACATATGATTCTGCTCTTGCTGATAATAAGGACATCATTTTTGAGTGTGCCAGAACATTACATCATATTAATTAAAGCATTATAAAACGTATATTTTATGCATTTTAGTGCTATGAATTATGACATATACTGATTGCTAGTTACTAATTAAACTTTTCTTCTTAATACTTCTTTAATTATGTTCATAGATAAGTGAACTACTCCCAGGCTGTTTCACTGAATCATTAGTTTGGGAAATACAACATTTCATAATATCATACTACAGCTACTGAATGCTCTGAGGTAATCAAGAGCCTCATTAGATGGTCATAAGAATGGCAATTGATTCCTACTTATTATATGAAGTGCAGTCCTTGTAATTAATTTAAAGTGTTTATTCATCCAATCATTTTCAAAAAGTGTCAAACATTTTCAGAATGCAGCCATTGCTCAATTATGAATATAATTTCTCTTGAAATACCAATGCAAACAACAACTATACAATGTAAATAACATATGTATTTCAGTTTTAAAACCAAGTAAGAGCACTTAGGTATAGTTGTGAACATAGTTCACTTACAGTAACTGGTTCACATACAGTGTTCCCCGACCAGTGGCTCAGGGACAACATGTTGCTCCCCAACCCCTTGGATGTTGCTCTCAGTGCCCCCAAACCAGGTAATTATTTTTGAATTCCTGACTTGGGGGCAAGTTTTGGTTGAATAAAAACAAGATTTACTACCAAATAAAGCCCCCTGTAAGCTGATAGTGTGCATAGAGGCCCCTAATAGCCAATCTTAGCCCTTATTTGGCACCCCCATGAACTTTAAAGATGCTTGTGTTGCTCTCCAAGTCTTTTTACATTTGACTGTGGCTCACAAGCATGAAAGGTTGGGGATCCCTGACTGGCTTTGATTGTGTTCAAGCTATGTACAGCTGTCATTGGTTTCTTAGGTTTTTCTAATTCAAATAATCTTGAAATAAAAAACTTTATTAACAAATTAGGAAAAACCTGAATACTTCGAACTTTGTATTTTTCTTATCATTCTTAATTGGTTGACAAACTCAAAAAAAAGAAAAAAAAAACCTCAAATTGACTAAATAGTTTAAATTTTTCCTAGGACGGCTCCAATTTACTTTTACATAACCTCACAAGCTTTTGGATGCCTAAGTTTTACATTAGGGGCCGATTTATCATAATCTGAGATCAGAAAAATTCAAAATTCACCCCTTTAGAAGCTTATTTAACAATGGTAGCATTACCATTTCATAGGCTTCTAAAACCCCCATAGGAATAAATAGAAAGTGGGTGAATGTTTTTGGAGTGAGCTCTAAATTCACACTTCAATAAATCTGCCCTTTGGAGTTTTTCTTAGTTTTGTTTACTAAAAAACTTTCTTAATAAATTTTGACAATTTTGACATGTATTTTTAACCCATTATTCAAATTCAGAATTCAGAAAAATTTTGTGAAAAAAATTAACTTTGTTAACTAACCCCTTGAGTGAATCTTATGTTTTTTCCTGCACTCTCTTGTAAAAAGAAAGACTGTCATTCATTGCCTATGAATCTTAGAGATTTGCCTGGATCTGCCAGAAAAGTTTCCTAAATAATGTGATAGACTTAGGTTCCAACTGCAATGTCCAAAAATATTGGCAAATATACAGAAATGCATTTTGTTTGCTTGTATTTTCAAGCCAAAATATATTTCTAATGTCAATAAAGCATTTATTTACTTATAAGTATATCACCATCTGTCAAAGTTAAAACACAAGCAGATGGTCAGGCTATTGTTGGATAGCGTAGGATCTTTTTAGAAAAGAATGTTGGGACCATGTTATAGAAAATGACGAAATTGCTTCTATGAATGTTCATTTATATTAAAACTAGAGACACAATTGTAATAAATTTTAATAGATACACTATATATAAGCCAAGTTAGGTCTGGGATATGTACTAAACATTCAGTTAAACTGTAAATATTGTATGCTTGCAGCATGGAGAGCCTATATAAACAAGTACCAAATTATTATTACACTTGTTTAGCGATAAATTGCACATAATGTACATTTTTCACACAGTTATAGAATAAGTCTGTGTCTTTCTATGTTTGCTTTACCCACCCACCTGGAATGTACAACAAACCTGCAGCTGCAATGTACACTGCCTCAATGCATAGAAAATAAAATAGCAGTTCTAGGGGCATTCACATGGAATAGATGGAAAGTGTAACTTCTACAGCACAAGGGGTTCCAAGTTTGGTGGCAATGCTTATGGGATTCTTGGAAAAAGGGTCTCAGCAGTGGTAATATTATTTATATATATATATATATATATATATATAGAATGCCAGTAAGCTGCACACTATTAGCGAAGGATGATACCTGGGTGCCAGAGCAAATTTGTATTAGGCATATCAGTGAGAGTGACGGCACACACAGGAATTTCCACACGAGATCATTAAGTGAAATATAAATTGAGGTTTATTCAGTCCTATATATACAGTATATGGGGCAGATTTATCAAAATGTGAGTTTAGAGCTTAATACATAAAAACTCACCATTTCATAAATAGGCTTCTGAAAATCCCATAGGAATGAATAGAACATGGGTGAGTTTTTATGTATTAAGCTCTAAACTCACATTTTGCTAAATCTGCCCCTATGTGTATGTAGGAACACGGGTCAAAAAATTTCATTACAGTAATGATGCTTCATTGTTATTTGTATCTGACAATAAACTTGAAACTTGAAACAACTGTCAAATAAAACAAAACAAACCCCAACAGCTGAAGACAAGAGGTCATCTGCACTCACCCATTATAAATATATCAAGAGCGTTTTACAAAGGAACTGAGTTTTACCTACAACTTACTTGCCTACACCTTGGGGCTGATTTACTAACCCACGAATCCGACCCGAATTGGAAAAGTTCCGACTTGAAAACGAACATTTTGCGACTTTTTCGTATGTTTTGCGATTTTTTCGGATTCTGTACGAATTTTTCGTTACCAATACGATTTTTGCGTAAAAACGCGAGTTTTTCGTATCCATTACGAAAGTTGCGTAAAAAGTTGCGCATTTTGCGTAGCGTTAAAACTTACGCGAAAAGTTGCGCATTTTTCGCGTAAGTTTTAACGCTACGCAAAATGCGCAACTTTGTACGCAACTTTCGTAAAGGATAGGAAAACTCGCGTTTTTACACAAAAATCGTATTGGATCCGAAAAATTCGTAAAGAATCCGAAAAAATCGCAAAACATACGAAAAAATCGCAAAGTACCGATCATTACGAAAAAAACGCAATCGGACTCCATTCGACCCGTTCGTGGGTAAGTAAATCAGCCCCCTTGTTTGCCCTTTTGTTGGCCACCACTGAAATCACCTGACTGTAGCAGGAAAGGGTGGGAGCTACATGTCTTTATAACTGAAAGGACTGTTTATAAATTATCAAAGTAGCAACATTAACTACTTCTCCTAAAATGTTTTAGACACATCTGGTGAAGATGGAGTATTGTCAACTGTCAGGTCATTATTATCCTTATAGAAATTTGAGTTCAACTAAAACAAGGCCTGGTAATAAAATATCATAATGTGTCTTTGCTCGTAGCAATTTCAGTGACTTTTTGGGTGATAATGAAGATACTTAGAATATGGTAAAGTTTAAAACTGTTACAAATCTGACACAGTCTTCAAACTTTTCAAGCCAATTTTACTGTCTAAGGTTTATAAAAACACCATAGCGCCTTGGTGCTCTTAGTGAGCACCACTTAGATTGTAAGCTCTACGGGGCAGGGACCTCCTTCCTACTGTGTCTCATACCACATGGCACTTATATATATATATATATATTTATTGTATTTATTTATTATATCACTTGTCCTCCCTGTGTGTAATTGTGTATATTGTAAGATTGTACAGTGCTGCGTACCCTTGTGGCGCTTTATAAATAAAGTTATACATACATACATACAGTGAGAATCATGGAGGTCACGGTGCCATTCCCCTCCTGCGCTACTTCCCATTACAATTAATGGGAAATGTACTGCCTATGGCAAATGTTGATTTTTTGAACACATGTGCGAAAGCAAGTATGTACTATGTAGATTGTGCATGTCCCTAGAGACAATGCAGTTAGCTTGTATATTCAGTGCAATATAAGGAGACTGATCCAGCCTTTTAAACAGTTAAGCTGAACACAGAACTTTGGTGGGAATATCTGAGTCAGGCAGGAGAGAACCAGCTCAGCAATAACTCTGCGATGTCTTTTTAAATAACAATATAATCACTGCAAAAATTCTTTGAAGGAGGCCTGGGATTGTGGCTGGAAGTAATCTGTTTTATCAATTGCATGCTGTCAGAAAAATGAACAAATCAGCAATACTTTGACTGAATAAAAAATATATAATTCACCCGCTGTAAAATGTGTTCTTTGCATTATACTTTTTTAATCTTCTGAGTTCACACTTTTGTAATAGTGTAATTTTGCTGAAACTGATGAGCTGAATAAACAAAGATGGGATCAGGGAAAGTTTGAATATTACATGTCTTCTGCCAAGTAACCACAGAGGGAATGTTTCCTGGATTCTCACACCCCGTGGCCCACAGTACTTGTTTTAATGATGTATGGTCGTGCCTTCATAGTGGTTAATCTAATGATGAAATAATTCCCTAAAGGGTACAGAAATCATTCTCTGTTTTAGCCTACGGGCTGATTCACCCTGTGATTGATATGTAGAGTTGTACTACATTTGAAATAGAATATATACCAGGCCTTTTTATAAAGATCTTGTAAGTTCATTTTTCTGCCTGCAAAAGTCAACTTTCTGTTGTTAACCAGTTCTTGAGTTGAGTTCCATATTGCGTGTGAAATATGAATTCTACCTTTTACCACAGCCTGGTAAATTCAGACAACCTCAATTCTTTCCCAGAGATGAAGCATTTTATTTAGATCTTTAAACCCAGAATAATGACAGGTCTTTCAAAATATGCACATAGGTTATTATGTAGTATATGGTACAGCCTTCAGAAAACATTTCCCCAAGACCTTCACACTAAGACCTTCAGAAATCAGCAACTCTACCTTTCTACTTATACAATTTCCTTCTCATTGACTAAACAACGCAAGAGTTTTGCTTCACCAAAACTAGCTGCACAACCAGTTCTTTTACAATTCTAAAGGCCCTCTCAAAATGGTTTTACAGGATATCTTGGTATTAGAATAAGCATTGATTAGAATATCAGTTTGGGGTGAGACAACATAGGCAAACTGGCAAATGACCATTGAAGTTGGAACACGGATTATATTGGTCTCATTCACACAGGATGGGCCTTTGCTAAGTGGAAGAGTGTAGTAAGGGTGTTGTGGAACTGCAACAACTACTAATTCAGGGGATCTGAACCACATTAACCTCTCTTGAAAATGTGGTCCAGATCCACTGGATCAGGGAGAAGACTATAGCCTGAAATCCTATAGCAGAGCCTAAGGGAGAGATACCTCCAGCTATCAATCCTTGTTGGAGCACAGAATGCTCTTTATAACTTTTCCTGACTATTCTTAGTAGAACCTACTATAACATATGCTAGTCCTGTCACTGACTTACCTAATTTACAGGGTCCCTGTTTTCCGACTTTCACTATAAAAGTTATCTCTCTAGGACAGAACTCTTTACTGAGCCTTGATGATCCCAGACACATCCACCTGGTTCACTAGATGATAGCCAAAGAGAAAGTACCATCCTTTTTCAAGCACTAACTGACAGGAAATGGTCACCAAACCTGTGGACCAATAATACACATATTCAAATATGCTACATTAGATACAGTGGCTTCTGTCTAGCAACTAGGGAAATTAACTAGTAGGGATTTAAAGCCACATAGACTAGTAACCTTATGGGTGCCTATATCGCCAACACAAAAGGGTTATTTTAAATCATTCTAGAACTGAGCATTTATATATTACATTTTTATATGACTACAAGTTGCATAACAAGCATTTGGCACAAGTAAATAGGAATATGGTCATGTAACAAGCAGTCTAATTGAACATGCATTAGGTTTATGTCTCTCACTCTTTTTATGTATTTAGAATAGTAGCCCTCAAAGGGAGTCATTATCTTGTCAGTAACGAAGGCCCTCCAAAGAGAAATTAATGAACTACCTTTTGTCCAGTTAGGACTTGTTATGTCTACTGAATATTACTTTGCTGAATTGAGCAGTTTCTGCCTTGGAAATTGTTTGCCAATTAGAAGCTAAGCAGAGCTACAGTAAGTCAACCTGCAAACAATTAAATGTGCATATTCCCCGGTGACACCCTTAATTCTGCCTAAGATCTAGTAATATTTTCTGCCCCTAAATGTATTTACAGTTATTTTGTATTCACTGCAATTCTTATTTATTTATTTGTTTCTTATTTATTTATTTTGTAATCTACTGTCTCATATAACCAAGTTCCCTGAATTGCTAGTATGATGTCATTGTTATGTCTAAATTTATCTATCCTTCCTCCCATATTAGAGCTATACATATATATGTGTAAATGTTTATTAGTGTGTTCTCGGTCTAAGCCAGGTATCCCTAACCAGGTACAGCATGTTGCTCACCAACCCATTGGGTTTTGCTCCCAGTGGCTTCAAAACAGGTGCTTATTTTTGAACTTCTGATATGGAGGCAAGTTTTGGAGGCATGACCATGGGTACTGCCAAACAGAGCCTCCTGTAGTCTGCCACTCTACACTGGGCTACCAAATAACCAGAAAAATACTTTACTAGACAGCCCCTAGGAACTTCTTTCATGTTTGCGTTGCTCCTCAACTTTTTTATATTTAAAAGTTGCTTACAGGTAAAAAAGTTTGAGGACCCTTGGTCTAAGCAAGTGATCCCCAAACCAGTGGCTCGTGAGCAACATGTTTAATGTTGCTCTCGGTGGCCCCATAGTAGGTGCCCATTCTTGAACTTCTGGCTTGGAGGCAAGTTTTGGAAGCACAGAAACACATTTTTACTCCAAGCAGAGCCTCCTGCAGGCCGGCATTCCACATGGAGCTACCGAATAGCCAATCACAGCCCTTATTTGGCATCCCCAGAGAACTTTTCTTCATGCATTTGTGGCTCACCAACACTTTTTACATCTAAGTGTGTCTCACGAGTAAAAAAAGGTTGGAGATCCCTGGTCTAAGCTATACATCAGATCTGCAGTTAGTGAAATATCTAATACAAAAAAGCTCAACACACGTGTTTGTCAGATGCAATAATTGAATTTTTTTCTGAATTCAATGTCAAAATGACAAATATCAAACTGAGTTTAAAAACATATTTTAAGAAATTAGGAAAAATCTGGAAACGAGGGTAATTGAAATCCTTATAGCAAAAATATGAAATTCACAACTTTAATAACACTGTATAGAGGAAATACATTTTCCTTAATGGTAGTCTTGACCACAAGGGAAATACAATAGTAAAAGCCATTAGCAAAGATGAAAATGCATGCGTAATACATAATTTTCTAAAAAGAACGTAAAGTTCCCTCTTGGCACTCCTGAACCAGTAATGCTGTACTTTTTGGCATCTCTATTGGACCCAAACACAATGGATAATAACTAATTAACTACTGATTATGGCTTCCTTCTTTTCTCTTTAGCAGCCGTGGCTTTGGGAAATATCTCTGATAAGATAAAGTAACTGTCTCATCATTTCCTCCAAAATACTGTAATGGTAGCAAAACCTTAGCAAAAGGCCCCTATACTATACTGCCTCCTGTGGCTCAGTCTGATTGAGCAGCAACTAGAACACCTCAGGTTTCTGATTCTAGATCAGGGTGTTACTGACACTGTGTTTCCAGAAATGGATCAGATAAATGACAGTAATAGCAAACCACTAATGCTAACCACTATATATTTTTAATTACTTACCTGAGATGTAATGAAGGTGTGCCTATATAGTTTCTACAAACAAAAATGAAATCCTCTCTACTCACTCATTTCAATATATTAAAGGATATTAAGGCATTTTCTGCAAAAATGTTGTAAAATGGGATTGGTTGTCCATATATTGATATACATTTATGACTTCATTATCTTGGGTCTGGCCTGTCCATTTAATTCACTAATAATTCTTACATTATTAAAGTATATAGGCGTTATTTAACTGATTGAACATACCTTAAAGCAACAGCAGGGGCAATGGCCATTCTCAAAGGAATACTGCATGTTACATTTTTCCTGACACTTGATGCATTATCTGTAACTCTGGAGTCTATGCCACATTATTATCTGGCCACTCACCTTAAGTTTTTGTTGCTGGATTAGTCTGTGTTTAAAATGATGGCACTCTTGAAGGACTAAACTAGTTCATTAATGCACAGACCTGGTTGTTCCTAGGTGATCAAATAAAAAGGTTCCTAGGCAGACTGATTATCCGGTGACCACATGCTGTACTTAATTCAATCCCCAGCTGCTCAGCTTTTCCAACAACTACTAAAATTCCTTTTCATTCCAAAAAAGACTTTTTATATCCGCACCCAAACAGTAAACATATAGCACCCAGTAACTGCATTTGGTTTTATAAACAACAAAAGAATGCAGACATAATACTTTTCTAGGAACTTTATGAAAAAAAATGTTAAACTGATGTTCAAGTGGTTCCTTTGTGTTACAATTTTGGCTTTTTTTCACATGGTTTTAGCCTTATTTGCTTAAAATCAGCAGCTGGACGGAATGCTTAATACCAATTCTGATGCATGGATGACAAGTATTCTAACCTTAAAATACCAATTAAACTTTGAAACTATTTATCAAGCCATAGAAACAGATTTGGTTTATTTAGCCGACATAAACAACTTAACAAAAGGCAAGCTATACACAATAGCTGATCATGGAATTTGTCAGAGAGACTGCAGATGTGGTATCCAAGACAACCATGGATTGCTGCTGTACCTTGTTACCAAGGAATTTTATTATATAAAATGTACTAAAACATTTTTAACTTAATAACAATAGTAGGAGAAAGGCTGCCACGCTGGCTGAATACTTATCTTTGAACTGTAACCTTATCTAGAGAACACTAGAAACAAACTACCCAGACCTGTGGGGCACTGCAGGTCTAACTGTAAGTTGCTAAATAGCATCAGTCTTTCCATACTATTGCCTATATTTTAAATGCAAAAGAAGTTATTTCTCAGCAGTTTTGCATACATTTATTCTGTGGTTATCAGATTCACATTCCCATGGGGTTGTAGTAACATGATTTATGCAGGAAATACCATGGTCATTTGATCTACAACAAATTGGGTTAAAGAAAAATGTAATCTACTTTGTGATTGTGTCAGCAGTTAGAGTTAGAGTAACTAAATGATAGGTAGTGAGTATCAGATATTTGCTACATATGCTAATTACAATAAGAAAATAATAGATCAAGCATTTATATATTTTTTATACATATATACAAAGCGTCAGAATTATTAATGCTTGAGCCTTTCGGTTTAAGCAATCATAAAGGAAACCCAGTATGAGTTAAAGAACTCATGCCAGGTTTTGGGAAAAAAATCCCTCATTAGCTGAGGGTTTATTCCCTGAGTGGGCTTTCTTTAATAAAAGTTTGGCAGCTTTTAGGTGAGAATCTATTCCTTATTTAAGAGAGCCCTATCAGGGAAAATTAACCAACAAGGAATTTTTTCCCAAATCCCCATTGGAGCTCCTTAACTCACACACGCCTTTCTTTGTGATTATTTGAGATGAAAGGCTTGAGCGATCATAAATCTGCCCCAAAATGTTATAAAATCATGGAAACATGTATACTTTCAGTACTTTATATATATATCTTAGTGGCATTTATCTCTCCCCTCTCTCTTTGTTTCTCTTTTTAACTTTCTCTTTGTACTTCTTCCATATATCAGTCTCACTCAGTTTACAGTATGTCTCATTTGTGTACAACTGTTTTATTTTCTTTATGTATATGTGTGCTTCTCTCTCTTTCTGTACTGTATCTTATTTTACATGAAGGAAACAATGCAGTCATTGCTCAGATAAAATTTTAAACCTGTATTGGTCTGGTAGGCCGGTTGCAGTGCCCCCTACATGGGCAGATACAGTAAGCTGCCACCTCAGACTGGGGAACAAATAAGAATAACATTTCACAATGTAATATTCTTCATTAGACTGTTATTGCATTGTGAATTTTAATTCTGCACTGCACTGGCTTGAAGCTAGTGGAATAATTTGGAGCAAACATAACTTTTTTCAGTAAAAAGTTTTTTTTACATACACTGCGCACTGGGGTAAACTGTAACATTCACAATTTTTCTTCTCCTGTTGGAAGTGGTTGCCAAACAGTTTTGGGGTACACAAAAATTAATTAAATTTGTGTTCATACAGTAAAGAGTGTTAATGCAGAGGCACAAATTTTTGCATTGCCAATATGTTTCCGTTATTACATTCCTTTATACAAGGCTTTGTCTTTCTCTCTGCCTTGCTTACCCTCGCTGTATGTGTGATGCTCTTCTTATCTCACTGTGGTGCAATCTTTCTATCTCTTCTTGTCTCAATATATCCTAAAAGACAAAAGTGTGTATAACCATCAGTTGTGGATGAAGTGATCCAAAACTTCACAATAACAAGCTCCATCATGGCAGCCCTAACTGCTTAGAGCTCTGTAAGCAAACATAACATATTTAATAAGCCATAATTAACGTGTGTTATATATAAAAAGTGGCTTTGAGCTAAATGTAAGCAAAAGGTTTTCCAGTACAGTTTTAGTAGTTATAACAGCGAGCACCTTCATAGTATGCTTCACTCCTTGCAATAATATGCCTTTATCCTCAATGTCCTTTAGGGTCCAATGAACCATGAAATAGTTTCTGAGAAAAGTTCCATTGCAAACACTGAAACAAACATTTTAGCTTTTATCTATAAAAATCTATTGAGTAAATGAAACACTTTTATAATAGGGTGAAATATTGAGCTAGCAGGCTCCATATTAATGAGTTAAAGTACAGGGAAAACACCTGGAAATGAGGAGATATACACAAACCTTCATATTTTCTTTGCATAATAAAAATATTATAACAGTCATAAAAACATATTGGTGAAGACATTTACCATTTAGGATCCATTTCAGTACAGACTTCTATGAATGTCAATGTCACTAATGAAAGGAAGGCTGAAAAAAGATTTTAGCACAGTCCAAAGGTGCAAAACCATTATGAACAGATCTATAACCTGGTATCAGCTTTTTATAGTAACTCCTTCCCCTTTGCTTCATTGCTCTTTATACAATACACTTGCAAGTCAGAGAAAGGTAGATGCTACATATTTTATATAACAAGCAGCTGATAGACAGTAGGCATGGGCTCTATGAGCCGTAATGCTTAGAATAAAGTTATTACTTTGTAGATATACTGTATTTGACTGAGCATAAAAGCTAGTACTGGAAAGGGAGGGTTCTCTATTATTCATGAACACGGTCAGGGAATGAGTACCACCCTCATAAGCTGCAAAGTAGAGCATTTAATAACATATATTCACAAGCCAAACAATACAAGAACCACAAACAAACAACACACAGGAAAGGATCCTAGCCACCTGACCACAACATCACAGTTTATCACTTATCATTATCCCATACATAAAGATGCCTGTTCTTCAATGGAGATATAGGCAGTGTAAATTTTGTAATAATTACATTCTAATTTTCCCAATACCCTAGATTTTTGTTATTGATTGTCAACTGGACTCCAAATGCTCACTGATCATCAGGGGTTATCTTTCTTTGGGAGCCATCTTCCCTACCCAATAAACTATTTGAATTCCATACTTCAGACAAGTAGGGAACTATTATTAAATATAATACCTAGGCCTACATGTTTTAAGTAAATAATTATAGGGATAATGATCTCATACCCAAAGGAAAATTTGAAAATCTTTCTTTATTATTTCTATCTTTTAAAAAAAAAAAAAAAAATAGCAATGACTGCCCTTTGACTATGGCCAGTATATAAACAGAACTTTTTAATGAAAAATAGCCTTTACCAAAAAGATGTAAGGGGGTATTGATTGATGTCACTGAATTATTTTCCAAGAACAGTAACAAAGTCACATGATCCACTAGGAAACTGTGGAGTACAGGCCTATAATCCTTGTGTAAAAAGTTATAAAATTTAAAAGCTATATATCATATTAGAGGACAAGGAAAGTGTGTAAATCACTGGGGGGGGGGGTCCTAAGTAGTTAGATTAACTTGGTACCCAGGCTATTCACTAAAAAATTGTCCAACCCAAAAATGCCGAAATGCAGAAATCCATGCCTGGCGAATTATTTCGCCCATCCTACTTACCACCATCTTCTGTAGGGTCATTTGGGGTGGTCCTAGACTACTCCCTTTTGCAGTACAGTAAAAACTGTAGATTTTACTGTATTGGGCATATGCTTGGTTCCGACCATTATTATTATTATTCTTTTTTCTATTTTAACATTTAAAAGAAAATACTGTAAGTTTCCATATGATAATGTCAATGATCATGTTATTTATCATGTCATATGTAGTGATGAGCAAATTTTTTGCCAGGCATGAATTCGCAGTGAATTTCCGCATTTCGCCATTGGGGAATTTTTTTGCAAAACTACCGTGAAAATTTGCAGCGGAAAAATTTGTCGCTCGGATTTCATTTTGTCGTGCGTCAAATTGGGCGCGGTCATGTAAAAAAAAAAGCACAGGTGACAAAAACATAGCTGCGGCGACAAAAAATAGATGCGGGATACAAAAGAGACGCGGGCAACAAAAAAAAATGCGTGACAAATGCATTTCGCGAATTTATCGCTGTTTCGCAAATTTAATGGCAAATCTGTCCCGTTTCGCTCATCACTAGTTATATGTGTTAAATGTGTCTGGTGAGAAAAATAAAGATGTTAATTACTGAAATAATATTAATAATATTGAATTTAGTGTAGAAAAACATACAATGTAAAACAGCACCATTGTTTTTATGTAAATATTTATAGCAGTATTATTACAGGAGTTTAAAAGAAGTGAGGTTATTATCATTTGGACTGTACAATTGTTCATTTTGGGACAATTAGTTGCCTGGCAACCACACACTACAGACTTTTCATACATGCCCTTTTATTAAAGGAAAGATGTAGGCTCCCCTGTGAGATCATTTTGTAGAATCTAAATTGCTGCTTCACATTTTAAACGATATTTTCAAAGGATTATTTGTAAAACTTTTAATTCTAATTGTAACATAAACGCATGTTGAACAACCCACATTAATGAGATTGTCATTGTTATTCCTTTTAGAAGTCTTGTGGCTCAAATATAATCAAAATCCATTTAACTGCTAAAAAGGTAAAGGAAAAACATTAAATGCCAAGATGTGAAAAACTGGAAAAGTAGTCATGTGTGAAGCCAAATATCTTCAATCATTTCTCCATAAATTCCCTTCACTCGGGGATATATAGAAATGTAAAGGTTGTGGTTTCTAAAATAGACAGATTGCCCAAATGAATAAATAAATACTGGGGTGTATGGAGTTATACTAGCAATCATGGATTTATGGTATGAATTCCCAGCAGTTTAAATTGTAGCACAGTTATTAACACTTTCCTGTTTGTCGAGAAAATGTTTCTAAACAAATGAAAATAGTCCATAAACTCACGGATCCCCTTTGTATACTCAATCCGTTATCTGTTGGTGTAAATCCTCCAAGTGCACCTGGCTCCAAAGGGCAAGAAGTGGAAGTTTTTTATTTTTTAATTATCAAACATATGTATACATGATAAAAATGTGATGGATGGCAAGATGGCTACTACTTTCACAATTTGGTTGGCACAGAATGATGTTCACCTTGGTGTTTTGATGCCAATCACGTAGTCACACACACAGGTTTGAACCAGTTCTCTCTCACGAGATCACTCATGCACATTGAAATCGGCTCACATTCTCTCGCAAGATTACGCACGCAGGTTGAAACATGTTTTTTCTGCGTGATTAAGCGTATAACGACAGACGCCTACACAGAGTTTGGGGGGGTGGTGCTTAGGGGCATGTAAGGGTGTTTGGTAGCAATATCAAATTGCGTGCACTTTTACCCACTGATGAAGAGGGTGTAAAGCCCCTGAAACATTTGGTCTTTATGTGCACTCCGCAATAAATAGTTTTGGAGGTATTTTTTATACTAAGAAAATTTTTCTGGCATTTAGTAAAAAGTTTAAAAAAAAGCAAAAAACCCAATAGATTTATTAGACCCTTTTTGGCTCTTATAAATGTACCAGTTCATCAGAACTGATTCAACTTCTCTCAGATTTACTAAAACTGTAAATTCTAATCTTTTTAACATTTTTAAATTCAATTAAACTCGGTTTCATGAATGTCTAACATTTACTAAAGAAATTCGATCGGAAACGTTGCAAAAAATCTCTCTTACTTTTTCTAATTTTCCCCACGAAAAGCCTGACTTTATCGAATTGTTGCAACGAGAATTTGAAAAAGTCGAGTTTTCAAACAAAACTCAGTGTCAAAAAAACAAAATCCCTAAAGTTTTGAGTAAAAAAAGTACTTCAAAGAAAGGGAAGGGACCTTTGCTATTGACTTTCACGTGAACTTGGCAAGTTTAATCTGGCGCATTGTCGAATATGGATTTTTAGGCATTTAGATGCATAATAAATCTCAAAAAAATCAGCGTTTTGTCCCTGCAACTGTTATGAAAAAAAATTGAGTTTAAAAAAAAAAAAAAAGTTAACAAAACTTACCATATTACTACAAAGGAATTATAATTCTTAGGGGCCCATTTACTTACTCATGAACCGGCCCAATGCGTCCGATTGCATTTTTTTTTCGTAATGATCGGTATTTGGAGATTTTTTCGGAAAATTATCGCGACTTTTTCGTTGCCATCCGAATGTTGCGCAAAATCTGGCAATTTTTTCGTAGCGTTAAAACTTGCGCAAAAAGTCGCGCCTTTTTCGTAGCCATTCCGGAAGTTGCGCAAAATGTTGCGATTTTTTCGTAGCGTTCGGATTCATTCAAGCTTCAGTATGGTGACTTTTCTTGGGCCAGGTTGGAGCTGCAGGGTGCCATTGAGTCCTATGGGAGGCTTCCAAAATCATGCTAAGTCTGAAAGTTTCGGCCGCCGCTTACGAGCGCTCAATACGAAAAAGTCGCGACAAGATACGAGCGAATCGTAATGGCTACAAAAAACTTGCGTTTTTTCGCGAAAATTGTATTGGTAACGAAAAAGTCGCGACAATTTCCGAAAAGTCGTAAAGGCGCCGAAAAAATCGCAAAGAATACGAAAAAGTCGCAAAATGTTCGTTTTCCAATCGGAATTTTTCCAATTCGGATTCGAATTCGTGTCTTAGTAAATCAGCCCCTAAGTAAGCTTTATCAGAAAGGTCCATGTAAATACAGCCATAAGCACTCACAGAAATGCTGCACTGAGTCCTCTATCAAAAGAAACAAATGATTTCTTGTCTCCTTTTTTGTAAACATGTTCTTTGGTATAAAAATGAACAAGAAGCTATTTTTACTGTGTAGCATATCTTAACTGATTCCATGTTCTTTGGTATCAGACTTCCTCTCTCAGAAAAATACTTCATTCCCTGGGGCCAGAGTCTGCGCAGGTCTCTTCTCTTTCCCTTCTCCTGCTCCCCCCCACCTCATAAGAATTCATAAGAACTCACTCCCCCCCCTTAGGAATGTGTGATCTGAGCTTTAACAGCTAGAGCTGCAGCAGGAAGCTATGAAGACCAAGCTAAAATGGCAGCTGCTATCTTAAACAAAAGGAGGGTGCTTCTAGGGCTCTTTACTCAGGTATGGTAATGGGTAATGCTTTCTGCAGAATAAATATAGAATTGTAGGTGGCTCTAATGTGGCTAATCTATTGGCAATAAAATGCCAAAATGACTTTCCTTCTCCTTTAAAATTTTCTTTGTATGCTTGTTAATTGTCATTAAAATTAATAAATAAAAAATGGAGCATACGGGAGATGACCTTCCTGTAAATCAGTGTTAATGGGTTTCTGAATAATGGATCCCAAACCTGTGATAATAAGAAAGTACCTATACTTTATAAAAACTGAAAAGTAACAAAGTGTTTTACATTTCAATGTCATATTTTTTATGTATACTCTTTAGTTAATGGAACTGCCTCAGTTTGCTTCAAAAATCAACTCTCTCCAGCAGTCATAGAATCATATTTTATGTTTTTTCTCTAAAACAACTTGAAAGTATTTTAGACAGTGTTGACATACAGGTATGGGACCAGGGTTTTTTTCCTGATAAGGGGTCTTTTCTTAATTTAGATTACCATACCTTAATTTTTCTAAAAATATATTAACATTAAATAAACCCAGTAGAATTGTTTTACCTCCAAACTAAAACAGTTTCCTTGTATAATGAAAGAAAATATAATTCTGTGTGACTTCTAAATGTATGTGTTTTCTTTATGTGCTGCTGCAAATTAAAATTCCGTTTCTCTAATCTAAAGGGGTTGTTTTTATGGGAAAAAAGAACCCCCCCCATCTGCCTATAATCCCCTCTAATGTACTTGTACAGAGTAATCATGTCCCCTCGCAAGCGCCTCTTTTCCAGAGAAAACAACCCCAACCTCGACAGTCTAACCTCATAGTTTAACCCTTTCATCCCCTTTACCAGTTTAGTTGCAGTCTCTGCACTCTCTCCAGCTCATTAATATCCTTCTTAAGGACTGGAGCCCAAAACTGCACTGCATACTTAAGGTGAGGCCTTACCAGGGACCTATATAGGGGCAAAATTATGTTTTCACAATTTGTCAATGCCCTTTTTTATACAAGACAGCACTTTATTTGCTTCAGTAGCCACAGAATGACACTGCCTGGAATTAGACAACTTGTTATCTACGAAAATCCCCAGATCCTTCTCCATTAAGGATCCCCCAACAAACTATCATTTAGTGTATAACATTTATATTATTTCTACCAAAGTGCATAACTTTTCCACAGAGATCACAGAGAGCAATTTATTACTGTTTAGGTAAACAAGGGATTCATAGCAAATGTCTTTCTTATTCAGATAGAAGTGTGTCCTGCATGGCACTTAGATAGAGGGCATGATAGTATGTAATAGATAGACAATAGCTATTCCATATTCCATTTAACAACTTTTTGATGAGTATTTGCACTTGGTGCTGTATAAAACACTCCTAAAATTCCAGGAGGCCAGACAAAACACGCTGTGACCTTAAGAGCGTTAGACACTCTACAATTATTTCCTTTGCATTTAAATGACATTGTTAACTGATAATAAATACATTTCCTAAAGCTTTACATCTGACTGTTAAAAGTTTACTTTCCTTGCTTTTAGATTAAAGTTAAGAGAGAAGCAAAAGGACTAAGGGTTTCAACATACTTAAATCAGCTGATAACACCGCACCATATGCAATATCTTGTTCAGAGAAAATCATTTTTCAGAGATCAAAAACGTAACTTCAATTAATAGTAAACACGCAGTGGTGCTAAAGGAGCATTTTCTGCCAGATTTTCCTTTGCAAGAGATTGCTTCTCAGGATCTAGATTTACTGCCCACTTAGTTATACTGCCTGGGTTCCGTACTTAATTAACAACTTTCAAAGCTAAGCTTTCTGTGAGCAGTCTAGTTACCATATGTGAAATAAGGACAGATTATTGAAAGAAGTTTTAATAGTAAATTTATATTCATTACAAAATGAATCAGGGGTAAAACTTACAAGGTCGAAACAGATGGCAATTAGCATCATTGGTTATAATTAAAGTACATGTTGTTATCAAGATGTCTACTTCATATACTCTGCACTGGGCACTTAAAAGATAACCAGAATTAATAGTGATTCATTATAAAATTAATGGAAGAAGCACTCGTTTTTTTCTATTCTTGGTTGTAATGCAAAATATATTTATTAGCATTTCATCAAAAGTCAGTTACACCCCCTTAATAAATGTTGGATATCAAGGAATTTATGAATTGTCAAAGTAATTGAGTATGCTAGCTTATTTACTGCATTATAGTTTAATAATAAATCTGTTGTGAGGGAAATACAAACAAATACGGATGAGCAAATGTTTTTGCCTGATAACATCTTTGTGGGGAAATTTGCATTTTCGTGAGTTTTAAGACTCTGCAATAGAATTTTGCTGTGCGTTTTGTTTCGCTGGGGAAAATAGTCATGTCTTTTCATATTGAAAAAAAACAGAAAAACTTAAGCTAAAAATGGCCAATTAACTTCAATGCATTTGGTGTTAGAAACAACACAAGAAAAAACACCCATTGACATGCATTTGACATGAGGAAAAACACCCTTTGACTCCAATGCATTTGATGTAAGAAAAATGTGTAAAAAATGCAGATTGATGCCAATGCATTTGTGTAAGAAACAGCACAAAAAAACACACTTATTGAGTCCAATGCATTGACATAAGAAAAAACTTGAGAAAAAAAAGCCCATCTACTTATGTACAATGCTTTTGGCATTAGAAAAAAAACATCCGTTGGCTCCAGTAGATTAGTTGTGAAAAATATTGCCACTACAAACAAGGCTCGTAAAAGATGTCAAATCTCATGGGATACAAATGATACATACCGTATATACTCGAGTATAAGCCGATCTGAATATAAGCCGAGGTACCTAATTTTACCTAAGAAAACTGGAAAAACTTATTGACTCGAGTATAAGCCTAGGGTGGGAAATGCAGCAGCTACTGCTAAGTTTCATCAAAAAATACCAATAAAATTACATTAAATGAGGCATCAGTGGGGTATAGGTTTTTTAAATATTTATTTCAAATAAAAACTGTAAACTAGCTCTGTAAGTGGAGGGTCAACAAAAACAATTGTTTTATCAACAATGATACCTTAAGAGTACTCAGCAACCAAGCTAAAACACAAAGAGTTAAAATCCTTCATAACTATATATAGTTTATATAGAATATAAAGTGAAATGTATAGTGCAGAATGGGACAGGTGGATGATACATGAAGATGAATTTGGGAGTGGGCCAGGGCACTGGAGGGTCTGGTTGCGGGTGGCCTAATTTGCACACAAAGGACAGAGGGTGCTAGTTTGGAGGGACCCATGGCACCCGACTCGAGTATAAGTCGAGGGTGACTTTTTGAGCATATTTTGGGTGCTGAAAAACTAGGCTTATACTCGAGTATATACAGTAAGTTGTTAGTTTACAGGAGTGTTGCACAGAAGTGAATGCAAAACACATTTAAAGAATGCCAAAGGTTAAGTCAAAGAAGGACTGATCTTTAAACTAAAGAAATATAAAAAGTAATATAAAGAGTTTAAACTAGTAAAGATGGCATTTGCTGAGAAGCAAATGACAGAAAAAAAACCCTTTTGTGGAAAATCCCTGGTTGCAAACAGATAATATATATACCATACCTGTACTATTGCTTATTATTGGTACCAGTGTATTTACTACTGCTTGTCAAGCTGTATCTAAGGGCCCCATGTGGTGTTATCTTGTTTGTCATTTGAAAGCATATGAAAATCAAAGATGTCTTAATATCCAGACACATCTGTGACCTTACATGCCTATTCATTCCATCTCTTGTTGCAAAATGTAATCTGTGAAGCGTCAGAAGTACAGTTATTCAGAAAATAAAGGGAAAGGAACCAAACAGACTGAATCAACAATTGAATCAAACATATTCTCATTATTCTCAACTTTCACACAGAGTATGAGGGACTCTTTCACCAGCTAACATGATACTTTTAGCTCAACTCCACCTCTTCCCACCAGGCTTTAATCACTAGTAGTTCCTAGGCTGAGAATGATAATTATTGATCAAATAATATGCATGGATAAGTAGTTTACTCAAACTCAGTTGGCAAAAAAAGTCCCACCACATAATATGTGAACTAAAATTCTGGAGTCTGTTTTTGTCTAGGGATATTAGGGTACTCAGGGCAAATGCTGCTTATATAATGTAGCATGGTAGGACAAATCGTGATTCTGTTTTGTGGAAGGTCAAAATCTTTCATCTGTGTGTTGAGAGAAATGTGTAGGGTGACCTTAAATCTACAGCATCTCTCAGCATGTGGAGTCTTAGTAGTTGGACTAATCCTTGGGGACCTCTGCACCTAGCAATTCTGTACATATGTACTAGTGACTGATTATTGTTTGGAACTGTAGCTTGTATTCCATTCTTCTTACATTCTTCTTACATGGTACAGTCCATGTACACATTTCTAAATTTCATACTGCAGACGCCTTATTTCATGACCCAGGGAGCAAATTACTATTGTTATTATTGCATTGCATCTAATAATGATTGATAATACAGATCATGATGTTCTAGTGTTCTATGTGTGCCATTTTATCTTCTTTATATCAAGGGAAGATTTTCTGTGTCATTCCATGGACCTCATTCAGGTGGCATAGAATAGTAGAATAGAGTAGAATAGAGTCTGAGCTAAAATAGTTTAGTCTAAGATTGAGAAGCTCACGTTTCATTGTAGAAAAACAAAGTTAATAAATATTCACCAAATTCAAAGAGCAAATATGCTTTCCAGACACATTTCAAGAAATTTAGCCTTGTCAATAATATGTTACTTCTACCTGCTTATTGGTTCTGTAATTCTAACATAAAACCCCAATGAAGCCATGCAGAAAAGAAACGCTGGGTAATTATTGCCTATTTCACTTAATTATTTGGCAGTTAGCAATGATAAAGACCCCAAATAGTTAAGATTTAAAACGATTAAATTATCAGATATATTTAAATGACTGATTTCATTCAATTTGAATCAGACACAAACAAGGTGTAAAAGACTTAAAATGAATATAATTCAGACTGACTTTTTTGATCTACGTGAAGTATTTTCCAGTAAATGAAGAGTGGTAAGCAGTTAATTGGTTTAGATGAAAAGGAAATGAGATTGTTGACAGCATTCATTAAAGCAGACGATAAATTGCAAGAGCAGACAATTTAAGACTATTCTGTCAAATGAGGTTGCCTGATATTAGGAAATACATCTGTGTCCTTGCTTTACACCATTTCAAATGCTTTAAGCCTTCTTAATTGCAACAGTAAAACAGGCATCAGCAATATACTGCATAGATATTAATAAATAACTATTTTTGCACAAGGATCATGGTGGTGCAATGTTACTTTTACAAGATCACAATGTATACTCTTCCAGATATATATATATTTCTGTGACCGAATCTTTTATAGTAACAGAATACAGGCTATATTTTGCTCTGATGGTCATATTCAATTATAATTATATATGAATGCATTATACAGCTGCTGTTGTGACTTTATGCAGCCTATAACTTTGCATGTTAATAGAAACACTGGGAAGTCACATTCAGTGTAAGAGCTCACAAGCTAGAGTGCTAATATACTGTTTTAAAAGTCATGTATTCAGTGTATGAGCTCAGAAAGGACCTTCTCTTGAAATGAAAACAACAACCGTTATAGGATGTATTTAGTAAAGCAATGCAAGTGCAAAACCTTGGAACAATTTGTCATATTATGACTTACAATTCAACTCTTGAATTGAGTGCCTATTGGTGCAATGTATAACCTGGTCAGGTTATTAGGCACAGTATTTAGCATTGCTCCACATGCATCAAGGTAGCTGTAACTGAACAACTGAATTCATTGTCATAAGGAAAAAATTATGAGTTGATTTTTATGCCCTGTGGGCCACTCAGCAATTGCAAATCAACTCTTATATGTCTGTGCACTAATAGCAGTGATCCCCAACCATTGGCTAATGAGCAACATGTTGCTCCCAGCAGCCTCAATGCAGTTGCTTATTTTTTCATTCCTGGATTGAAGGCAGGCTTTAGTTGTGAATAAAATCATGTGTACTACTAAACAGAGCCTCTTTTAGGCTACCAGTCCACATAGGGGCTTCCAGTAGCCAATCACAGTCCATATTTGGGAGCTTTCTGCATAACTGTGCTGCTCTGCAGCACCATGCGGTGCTTGGTTTTTCCTCCATTTTCATCTATTTCCTGTGGAGTAGTACATTTTGTCACAATCCATCAATTTGTATTATCTAGAACTAATTAAAAGCTATGTAGGTGTCACAGGATTTAGCTTAGATGTGAAGAACTTTTTTTTGAGGCTTAAGCCTGAAATAATTTTCTGCACTGTACTATTGTGGTACACATCTTCATTTTTCATAATGTTTATGTTCTTCACAAGTAAACCTTCAGTAGTGGGCTTTGTGTGTTCTCAGTCATTTTCCTGTCATGTTGTTTGTAACTTTTCCAATTAGCATATATACATTTGGGTATGATGCAGCTATGTATTCATGTCCTTAGTTTGTAATTGTATGGGTGGAACAAGGCTCTGCTCAGTCTTAAGTGCCTTTTCTTCCCGTTTCCTATGGTTTTCATTAAAAAGCCCCATGAATGAAAGAGCATTTTTTTAAGATTTGTACATTTAATCAGACATGAATGAGACATAAATGACCGGTTGGCTAAGACTCCAACCTTCATGGGTACCTTATGCCTGGACATGGGTGGCACTAATATTATGTTAGGTTTGGATGCTGCCAGTTTGCATGTTGGCAGTTAAAGATGCCTCCAACTCACAATGGGAAGCTGTATTTTTTATGTTTATAAAGAAAGAAAACCACATTTACAGTAGAGGAGGCTAAATGAGGATAAGAGGAACATGTGAATAGCAGGCTGTCATCCAAGTATTACAAAACAGAAAATAATGGCCAGCACTTATATTCAGCCTGTGCCAATATGTGCATTAAATATTTATAAAGAATACGTTGCAACTAAAACTTTGGTCTAAATATGAAAGCATACATTCCCACATCAAGCGCCCTCATTGCGTCATACACTGCCTATTGCTGTATTAAATCTTATGATACATTTGAAATTCCAACATCCCCTAGCCATATGTCTTGATTTTTTAATATTTCATAAACATAATGGCCTACACTGGCAATTTCTTTTGTTCTTTAGAATAAATTGTGGCTTTATATGGATATGCCAATAACAGCAGCTGGTCAACTCTACAACGAGGCTTAGTGCCAACAGCTTTGTAATATGTTTCATATCGCTTATATAACATTGTATTAATAATCATTGGGTGTGTAGGATTACTAAAAACATTATGCCCCATAAAAAAGTTCCAAATATTTTGATTAAAAAAAGAACCTTTCCAAAGCATCTACATTCTTGTTCTATAGCAGGCACATTTATCTCTCCTCATATTCTGTAAAAGGCTGCAGACTCCTGCAAATTTATATGGCAGGACATCAATCAGGGAACTTTATTTATGCAGCCTGTCCTATGAGAATGATCTTTGGGAAGATCTGCTTTATTATCATAAAAATGTAGGAACCGTAATAGAGTTTATAGGTATTAGGATTACAGAGAAACAATTCAGTAGAACCAAAGCTGTTAACTGGGTACAAGTTAAGTGTTTTTATAATTCTATTTGCCAGTGTGATGCATCATAATTTTGAAATCTTAGATGTCATTGTGGAAGTGAGAAGTCTTACTCGTGAATGCCTGATTTGGTAATTTGCATTATTCATCTCTGTAGCCAAAATATTCCAGTTAATGTTGTATGTTATGTTCCTTTGCTTTTCTTAGATCATTTATGCTTTCATGCTAGGCTTGTAACATTTGGGCTAAGAGATGAATGGAGTGTTAGGCAGTGTACTGAGTTTTTAGACTACATGCTGAGCAATTTATGACTTTATATAAATAAGAACAAACCAAAAGCGTGCCACGTTAGCGATGAGAAGATGGTTCAGCTGAAGGGCATCCCTGGGTGAAAAGCCAAACAGAAATGGGTTTGCCTTATTCACATGTGCAACAGGAGGTCTGAGCCCAGGCAACACTTACATTTACATCTACCCCAATAACCTAGCTATAGCTCCATCTGCAACCTGAGAAATCTGTGCCACCTTGTGAATGTTGTCTGCTGCTGCCGATGCACTGTGTATGAAAGCAGGATATCTATCTGTTTGTCTCTCTGCTTGCCTGTCTATTTATATTGGTGAAGGCATATACTGTTGGGCCAATATACATACTATGGGGCTGATTTACTAAGACACGAATTCCGACCGAATTGGAAAAATTCAGATTGGAAAACGAACATTTTGCGACTTTTTCGTATTTTTAGCGATTTTTTCGGCGCCTTTACGACTTTTCGGAAATTATCGCGACTTTTTCATTACCAATACGATTTGCGCAAAAAAACGCGAGTTTTTCGTAGCCATTCCGAAAGTTGCGATTTTTTCGTAGCGTTAAAACTTGCGCGAAAAGTTGCGCTTTTTTCGTAGCGTTAAAACTTAAAAGGCGCAACGTTTTGCGCAAGTTTTAACACTACGAAAAAAACGCAACTTTTTGCACAAGTTTTAACGCTACGAAAAAATCGCAACTTTCGGAATGGCTACGAAAAACTCGCGTTTTT